>NC_063440.1:11013586-11201907 GCF_020379485.1 Brassica napus
ATTTTAAAATTAATGTATTTAATGTATTTTGAAGTTAATGTACTTTTAAAACTAATATATCACAATCATATAATTAATGTATTTTTATCATTGTCATGACAGAAATAATTTATAAACTGAAATGTTTCATTAAAAAATTAAATATACATTTATAATAAAAACTACTACGACCACATGGAGTTAAATAATCTAGAATTATGATTTAGATTTAAGGGGTGAAAATTTGGTAGTGAGTTTTAAACTTTTTAAAAAAATTAAATTAAATTTTTTTTAAAATGGTTTCAAAAATTATTTTTGAATTTTTTAAAAAATATAAAATAATATTTGGAATTTTTTTTAATAAAAAGTTCAAAATTGAAACATATAATTCGAAACTATAAATTTTATTTTATTTTATATCTTTTTATTTATTTATTTGTATTTATATATTTATAGTACAATTTTTTTTGTTATTTGATAAAATTTAATTTGGTTATTTTCTTTTTTTGGAACTCTTTTGTGACAACAAACTTAAAATGAATCTATTTTAGAGAATTGTCCTTGTTATTCATTGAGTCTTTTTATTCTTTCTTCATTAATTGATGTTACTATTTATATATATTTTTAAAAATGATGTTATTAATATAATCAGTTAAAACAATGTGTTTTAGATATATATATCATTTATAATAAATTAAATTAAATTTAGATAAATTAATTTTAAAAGCGAGCCTAATAATTGTTTCATTTATATTATCAATTTAAATTAATATTACTGTTTATAGATAATTAATATTAAATTTATCTCTGTAAAAAATAAACTAAAATATTTTGTTAATGTATTTTCATACTTCTTTCCATCGATGGTACAATTAAAATGTTAAAACATGAAAAAGAAGAAAAATGAATTCAAAAGAAAATAATTACAAACAAACATAATTTGCCATTCTTCAACCAAAAATTTTCTTCTGCTTTTTGTGGTGGGGTTTTATACCAACAGCTCCTTATACAAAACAAAATCATCTTATAAGAAAATTGCAGATTCGTATAAATTAACCAAAAGAAAGATCTGCATGTGACTGAGCAAGAGCCTCATGAAAAGCTATGCAGTCAAAACTGAGCAACAGCCTCATGAAAAGCTATGCAGTCATGTCAGCCTCCTCCACCGCAGCTTTCATTCCTCCATTGACAGAAACTTTGTAAGCATGAACCTAATTTTTTCAAAACAAAATCAAGTCAAACACAATCCTTCATTTCCCTTTCGTACAAAAACAAACCAAAAAAGATTGCAGCTGGTATAAACACACCCTCCTGTCATTGTTATTGACTTCCCCTGTGACAGCTTGAACTTCAGCAATTGCCTTTGCTATCTCTCGTCACACTCTCCGTACGCTTGTTCCATGGCTGTCCAGATCACTCTCTCCGTCACTTGCTCCATCAGCTCAATGACGATTGCTCTGTTACTATCCACCGCTGACCCAGTGTCACTCTCCACCTTGCTCTATTGACATTGTACTATTGTCTTAGCCATCTGCGAAGCTGGCTTGTCTGGTAATGGAGCAGAAGACAAAGTAAAGTCTAAATGACATGAAAAGCTACCATCAGTCTCCTCTGAAGATGATATCCTCTGCTGCAAGAGCTCCGCTACTGTGTTTTCATGTAATAGTAATATCCCAGGGCATGACCCAGTATCCGCAAGCTCTTGTGCTTCAGGTGCAAATGGCAAGCCTTCTCTTCTTGTTTGTGAAAGTTTTGGATCACTTCCTGATAGTATTCCCTGGGACTCGCCTACATTAGAGCTTTGTATACTGTTTAAAACCATGTTCTTATCCAAGCAGCAGGAGAAAGCTCTTTGTTGTTGATGATCAATACATGAATAAACTGAAATAAAATCAACAAACAAAATCAGAATCTATCTCCCACAAAAAAAAAAGTTTTCAAATTAAAATCTTGATAATCAATAAAAGAACAAACTGAAACAAAATCACCCAACAAAATCGAAATCTAAATCATCTCACATAAATAAACACTGAGTTATGAGGACGTCTCGGTTCAGGTTCATATATATATACTGAATGAAATGGGTGACGAATGCAGGGAAGACGGATCGTTGAGAGTACTGGACTGGTTTGATTGAATGATACATTAATAACAGTTACCTAATTGCAGGAAAGTGGGGGATAGGTTACATCTTAGGTCTAAGAAAATAGGTGGTTTCTGGAAACATCCAAAGCATAGATAACATTGACGTTCCCAAAATCCGAGAAACGGCGGAAGAACAGATTAGACTTTGCCTCCTCTGTGATATCTTAAGTACGACAAAAGTCTGATTGTGTAAGGCTTAAATGATTGGAGGTGAGATCGACGACTTTGGGAGCTAGGAGATACCGTAGCTTTTGGTTGCAAGCTTAGGAGGTCACGGTGGTGATACGATGAACGTGGGCTCACGCCGCAAAGGATGCTTGATCACGACAATGGAGGGAGTCAATCGCGGTTGGACCACCGGAGATCAACTGGAGCCGTGACAGAGATGACAGGAGGAGTCGCGGAATGCCATGGCAAGGAGTCGAGGTAGCGGAGAAGATGAAGTCTTTAAAGTAGAGATGGCTATGTTGGGCTGTGAAGGAAAATGAAGCCCAAGAAAGAAATTCATCAAAGACTAAAGTCGAACTATGAAACACAATATTTTAGCGAAGAGACACGTGTCGCCCTTATAAGAATAGACTTTCCACGTGGATATCCCAGGAGTGAACCAAACATTTATATATATATATAGATATCAGAGGATATCATTTTTCTAGTAATATAAATATTTAATTTTTTTATTTATAAATACTATATATTATTCACTCTATATCAATTTAAGTGGTGTTTAAAAATTTTAGTTTTGTTTTATAATAAGTGATGTTTTTACTATTTTATAAAAAAATTAATGTCATTTAAAAGTTATGACCAATTATAAAATATAATATTTTTTATTAGTTAAATTAGTTTTATTTAATGCTATTTTTATGTAATCAAGATAAACTACATAAAATTTTGTATTTTCTTAATCTTTGTTCAAAAATTTTAAATACCATTTAAAATGATACATACTCCCTTTGTTCCTTATAGATCCAATTTTTAGAAAAAAAAAATTGTTTCAAAAAGATACATTTTTTTACATTTTTAAGACATTAATTAATGAAAAATTGTAGGGCTGGGCAAATAAACCGAACCCGAAAATCCGAACCGAACCCGATCCGATAAAAATGAATCCGAACCGATCCGAACCCGACATAAATACCGAATAGATCTTGTTTTTTGGTATTTTGGGTTATGGGTATTATCCGAACCGAACCCGGACCTAAATGGATATCCGATAGAACCAGAAACATTTAAAATCACAAAAAGAACTTCTACCAAATATGATCTTAATTCTTAATATGTATCCAAAATACTTTAAGATATTATTGAACTTCTAAAATAATTATCTGTTACATGAAGGTTGATGGTGGAATGTGGCGGTTGATGCCTAAAGTTTTTAGATTTTGGTTTTGTTTTTATTGAATAATGTTTCTCATTTCATGAGAACTTATTTTTTGTTTTATGATTTCATTTATATGGTTTTCTTTCTATCACTAACTATGTTTATCTTTTGCTTGATTTTGAATGATCACGTTTGATGTTTTTTCTTATTTTTGAATCGATTTTACTTATGTTTTGGCTATTAAAATATGTACAAATCATGTATTTTAAATCCGAAGAACTGATTTCATTTATGTTTTAGTTACAAAATAGGTACAAATCAGGTATTTCTAAACCGAAGAACCGATTGGGACCCGAACCCGAAAGTACAATGGGTTATACCGGTTCTTTGAAGATTTACTAACCTCGACCCGAACCCGATAGAACCCGAACCGGTCCCGAACCGAACTTTTATATAACCCGAATGGGGTTGATTTTGATAAACCCGAAAAACCGAAACCCGATTGGGACCCCGAATGCCCATGCCTAAAAAATTGTACTTTTCAAAAAATACAATTGTGTTTAATAAAAGGGCAAATCTCCAAAATAGCACATTTATAAGTTTATATCACAAAAATAGCACTCAAAAACTAAAATGACCAAAATAGCATTTTATCTTTTGAAAAATTTAAATTTTTTTATTTTTCAAAATTTGAAATCTTATCCCCAAAACCTCACTTCTCAACTCTAAACCCTAAAACCTAAACTCTAAACCCTAAACCCTAAATTCTAAACCCTAAACCCCACCCCTTGAGTGTTATTTTTGTGACTTTTGGCCTTGAATGCTAGTTTGGGAACAAAAACTTGATTTAGTGCTATTTTAGTCTTTTTCTCTTAATAAAATCTCATTAGTTAAAAGTTATTGGGAATAGTTAATTAAGAAAAACAATGTATTGGAAAATACAATTTTAAATGTTTTCTTAATAAGTGTGAAAAAACTATAACATGAATCTTTTAGGAATAGAGAGAGTATAAAATACTAAAACCAATCATGGATTGAAAAAATTTAAGGATATTTTGTTAATCCCTAGTCTTTGAGTTGAGAACTTTTTAATTTAAATTTGTAAATTAAGGATTGTGTTGTCAATTTCTGTTTTTTTTACAGGATAATTTCTGCCTTTTTGGTTTTACTAATAAAAAAAGCAAAATTCAATGAAACGTCGCGTAGTGTTCAACTAAAAGACAAAAACGACACGAGGGTTCTCATTAGCATCATCGTCTATATAAACACATCCGCAATTTGGATGCCACAAAATCGAACTCCCTTTCAAATCCCTCGGTGTGCTCTTGCTGCTGGCACAACGAGCTTCCTCTAAGGAAATGGATCCCTCCCTTTTGAAGCTCCTCGAAGAAGATGACGAGGTTAGCTTTCGAATTTCAAACTCTCGTTTCGAGTTCCGTATAGTCTCTGCGGAATTTTACGCGATGTCTTCCTCTGTGGCCGGATCATCGTCTTGATCTCGATTCCCGCTGATTGTGTGGTAGGATGAATCTATGCACTCGAAGGAAGACGTCGACGCGTTCCAGGCCTCTCTGATTCGAGAAATCGAAGGTTCTTCTGTAACCTAATCGAACGAGCACCATCTTCAAATTCTTTAGGTTTCTTAGATGATTTAGATGAAAGAGTAACGATCCTGATGATGGTTAGTTTTGTTATAGAGATGAGCGAGTGTCATAGAGATGTATTTAGTTTTGTTAGTCAGGCTAGATGTTACGTTAATGATCTTGATGATGGTTAACATTGATTCTAGTGAATCACTAATTTGCCTCTCGCTTTAGTGATGGTCACTCTCTACTTTATTATAGAAACAGTTAACCTGTGATCTTTGGAACCTGTTGAACTATTTTGTTCATGATCTTTGCTTTCTGTTCACTTTGGATATTGAATTACTTTGATTATGACAGACATTCTGTTATTTCTGAAGGAGGAAATCATTCTTGGAGTCAGCAGTTCGCAGCATGGAATAATGGTATTACTCAAGATGCTAATACCAATAAGCTCCATATCCTTGTGAGCACTCAGATGAAAGAGCAACAACAACAATCTGTTTTAGGGAGTCATGACCGAGAATTAAAGCACAACCTGCCTCAGAACCATCTACAATCAGTTAGACTCTCTGAGAATCCTTCCCATGTTCCCCAAGCAACTGACTTGCAGTCTAGGAACAACTCTATTAGTATGGAACAACCTGTTGGCTCTGTAAATCTTGGTCCGACACAACTACAAGTCGGTGAATTGTTTCGTCTACTGAGACCCCAAGTTGACAAAGATAGAGGGAAGCAGCTCAATACACTGTTTTATAAATTCAAGGTGGGGTTTTACATCCATGGAATGTCTCAGATCTCTCACTGAAACTCTCACTAAAGTTATTTTCTTTTCATACTCTTTTTTTTTTGCAGAGTAACGAAGTTACAAAGGAAAGTTTCTTACGACAAGCAAGGAATATTGTAGGTGAACGAATGATCTTATGGGCAGTTAGGAAACTGCAACAACAGGTATCATCATCATCCTTTGGCATTTCGTTTTTGTGCCGCTCAGTTATTAGTACCTAATATTAGAGTAATCATTTTCTTGTTGGTAGTGTATCCATGATCTCATTGGTGAAGGTAGAACCTTGCAGTGTTCTTAGCATTTATAGGTACTTCAATGATTTTCGTTTAGCTGCTTGCAAGTAGAGTTTAGTTTTTCATATATAATTAGTTTGTAAGCACATATTATGGTCTTAAAATGGGTAACTGGTAATTGCTTCAGTTAAGTGACCTGTTGAGCATATACTTTTATTGAAAGATTTTCTTATACCTTCTGGTATCATCTGAATTAAGGCAATGTTTTGTTATGTGGGTCATTATTTTCATATATATGGTGTCTCAAAGAGTTATATATGGAAAATTCATTTCTCAGGATGGGATCCTTGAACATTATGTCTAAAGCGGATTCACTTCTATTGAAACCTTTATGTTGCCTGTTTAGCTGAATAACATGCTGAGCCAGGAAAACCCTAGAAATCTAGCAGAAAGCTGATTATGGTCACAACTAAAAGTCAAGAACGTCATGTGCTAGCTAAATTCTTTATTAGCAGATTTCACCAGATTGTACCTAGGATGATTAGCATGGTTTTCCTGATCTTATACTTCCATATTTTTCTCAGCGTTGTAGTTAACATTGGCTGAGAGCAACTAGTGCAAGGAACCCCATAAAAGGGCTATCGATTGTGTTTGGTGTTTTCAGATATATATCAATATAAACCCTGAAGTAGATTTGAAAATTAAGGGAAGTGTATATGAACTTGTGAAGAGAAAGATATCTTGCTTCTGAACTCTGCCAAATTAAATGTATTATAAAGCACTCTCACTTGAAAAAGTGCTGCATTGCTATGTCGTTTTCCAATTGTGGTATTGAGTGGAATAGTACAAGCTATATACTTTTTTGTTTTGGAGTTGTGGCTCATTGAAATCATATGAATAATATGTACCAGGGAAATAACGGGGGCAAAGTACCTGGTGACCCAAACCATTACAGAGAGCCCTTTACTTCTGCTGGTATAGATTATTCAGCTGATGCATTTACTTTTGCGATCATTATAGAACTTTCTCAAGTAGATTGTATCTTATGATTTTCACGTGGCCCAGAAGACCAATCCCAGATACAATCTTTAACCGAAGGCATCAGTGCTAAAAAGTCTGACACCTGTGGAGGTCATGATAACCAACTACATTCAACAAGTTCGGGCACCTTTAGCAGTGCAGCTACTGTGCAAGGATTACACAATTCTGAGAGACCAGTTTCTGTGAATGGTCCTGCTATGGTTCATGGTGGCCCTATATTCCCCACCCAAAATAACATATCCTTGCCTCTAAATCCGGCTCTTTGTCAAGGATCAGTCACCAAGGGCCAGACAATGAGCAATGATCAGACAGTGGCCCACGTGAAGCAGAAATTGACTGATCAAAGCTTTGATCAGGTACCGAAGCCTTGTCCTGTGGTGCGGCAAGACGTGTCTAATGTTCCAATGGAACAGAAGAATGGTAACCCAAGGAGGTCAGATGATGACTTAGTGAAGCAATCATCTGAAATGGTTTTATCAGCACCTACCACCCATGCAAACTTTGCCTCTCCTTCAATGAAAACACAGCTGGACTCTAGCACAATGGTAAGTATACTTCCAAAGACATAATCAAATGCTATTTGGTTGGTATTTCCTTAAGCTCACAGGGTGGAAATTCCTCTTCAAGAGATGTTGCATTTGGTTTTCGTTTTGCTTATACTGCCACCATCGTGGCTTCTGTTTATCCTTGTGTTTATGAATTTGAACTTCGCTTGTGAAGAGTTAATTTGTTTTGTGAATCTGTTTTGTGTACTTATCAGGTTAATTTCTCTGCCCCAGCTGCGACCATTCTCCCAGGAACTATTGTTAGAACGACACAAGGTCAGAAAAAATCTCTGGAGGCACAAGGTTCTTCGCTACCACCATTGAGGTAAAAGAGCTGGCTGGTTTGTGAAAGAGAAACTATTTACAATGTCCAGAAGTTATTCTTCCTTTTGATATATTTTTTCTGTTAACCTACTTCTCATTTCTTTGCAAATAATAATTATTATTGAAGGCTTATAGTATGGGTTAACTTACAGTAAGAGGCAAAAACTGTGTGAAACTTCTTTAGCTGGAAGTGGTAAAAAGTTCAATGATGTTACGGAACTCAGTGGCATCAATCTTATGGTATGTTCTCTGGTAGCTACACTTCTCGATTTGAAAACCTGGATACAGAGAAACGAATAAACCAATATTGTTTTCTGAATATGTTCCAGGAAGAGGAAAGAGAATTATTATCTTCTCTGCCTAAAAATAACAGTCGTGTTTTCAAATCATTTCGAAGAGTTGCGTATGAGGAGGAAGGAAGAACGATTTTGCAGAAAGCTCCACTGCAGAGAAAGCTGGCTGGAATTAGTTGGGTTTAACCCATCTCTTAGATGCGTCTTTAGATATTTCCTTGGAATCACTTGGAGAAAAAGTTTATATATACTTTCAAATATGACAGTGGCAAAAAGTGGTATAAAGCATATCAAGGATGATGTTGAGCGGTGCTTGTCTCTGGTGAGATGTCATTTTTTTTGTGAATTATTAGCCTACAATTTATTCTCCTTGTTTTTTTTGTTCTTCCTCATGTATTTGCGTATTCAGTGTGTGGAGGAAAGGATGCGTGTATTGTTGTCTAAGATAATCCGGACTTCAAAGCAGGTTAGTCTACTTTCTTCTCCAGCTTTATTGTGTCAAGATGTTTGTGAAGTTTAACAGAACTTTGGCAGCGGACTGATCCCGAGAAGTGTAGAAATCGGATTTGTATCACATCTGATATCCGGAAACAAATCAACGAAATGAATCAGAAGGAAAAAGATGAACAGGAAAAGAAACATGGTGGAGAAGAAGAGCTTAAGGTTTCTCCTGAGACCTGAGCTCAATATCTATTTTCTTAGTTACCAAGTAAAGTAATAACGTCTTTGTTTTTCTGTTTTCCGTGATGCAGAATGATACAGCAAAAGAAGATAAACGTTCAGAGCAAGTGAAGGTATTTAGAAACTGAGCCAACTAGATAAACCTTAGGAGACTGAAAGAGGTTCTATAATAATGTCAGGCAAATAAGGAGCAAGCCGAAAAGAGAGCTAAGGCTGCAAATGATGCTGCCCTTGCATCCGTTGGAGGAGATAATGTGTTTTCAAAATGGAAACTTATGGCAGAAGCACGTCAGAAACCTTCTTCAGAGACAAGAAGAAACGCCAAAAAACTTTCTGGTTATTCTTGATCAAAGCTTCTTCGACTTATGGCTTTGGATTCTTTATGTTTAGTGTTCCAAGTTGATGATTCGAGTATGTTTTTTTTTTTTTTATGTTAGGTGGTCAAAGATTAGGGAAGAAGAACCATGGTTCACCAAAAGTGGTCCGTTCAATCTCTGTGAAGGATGTGATTGCTGTTGTGGAAAAAGAGCATCAGATGTCCAGATCGACGCTACTGTATCGCTTATACGATAGTATCTGCTCGTATGTTCCAACCCAAGATAAGACATAGAAATTACTAATATCAAAGACAAGTCTTTCTAACATTTTTGTTTCTTCTTATTCCATTGAAAGTGATACCATTACAAAATCCTAAGCATGATCAAGATGCTAAAGTACATCCTTATTCCTTCTCTTGAGTCTATGATATAAAAAAAAAGCTGCTTGCTTATTTCTAGTTTCTGCCTGATCCCTTCATGCCAACTCCATCGTGTCCATATCCTCCTCCACCACCACCACCACCACCGCATGAACCGCCACACCCACCACCAACACATGAACCGCCACACCCACCACCACCGCCAATGATGACTCCACCACCAATACCACCTGACCCGTATCCTGGACCGCCTCCTCTGTTGCCTCCATCCCAACCTAAACCACCGCCGGATCCAAACCCACCTCCACCACCGATCACAACACCACCACCACCACCACCTGGTCCGTATCCACCATATCCTGGGCCACCTCCGCCATAGCCACCAGCTGTGAGTTGACCCTTAAATCTGGTTACGTGTCGGTTACTCTTTCCTATCTCATTGGATCCTGCTTCACCTCTCATGAACGCACCTTCTCTTGCAGCCTCTCCAATCATATGGCCAGTGAGGCATAAATACAAGGAAACAAGAAACCACAAAATCACTCTGCCCATGATGGCTACTTAGTGAGTGACACAATAGTTTTGGTAGAGTCGGAGAAAGGAAGGACTTGTGACTGAATACAAAGCCACACACACATCACTATTTTTATAAGCACATAATACAAGGTGATAGTAAGCATGGGCGCGCCGGTAGAGAGAGGTGCATATAGGGTGGTGGCTCACCAAAACCATTTTCAGTTGATGGGTCTGATTCGCATGATTTATTCCCAACCCTTTTAAGTTTTGTTGTCATTATTCATTTGCAGTCTCATCCATTAGAAAGAACTCTGCAAAAAATAATAAAATTAATTTACTACCATGGCGAAGCCACCCGTTACATTACCTGCATGTGGAGCTATCCCAACGGTAAACAATTTTATAAATATTATAACAAGTTGTAAATGTTCCTTTTTAATATATCTATAGCCATTTCAATACACGCATGTTGGGCTGGAGATTCAAAGAGTGACTATTTAAAAAAAAAACATTTCACTCGAGTCATTGAATATGGGTTGGCGAAGATAACCTGAAAATCCAGATTAATAGACCTGGAATTTTAGCCCATTTTCACCAATCCATATGAATCCAGGAACACGAGTAAGATATTTCTTAAAATAACCATCTCTTAGGGCTCGGTCCCGTCTCTGCGACGACATAAAAGACCGATGCGTCTTGGAATAAAACGTCAAACAGAGCAGGATTGGCCAGGATACCCAATTCATCTTTGATAACACAACACTCATCTGAGAAATCAACAACATGATGCAGATACATGAAATCTTTGGTAGCCTTAAATTTCCTCTGCCTTCGTTGATATCTCATTCTCTCATCTCTCTAGTGACCTAAACAATGATGTGGATACTTTGGCAAAAAGTACCTTAACTCCTTTGTGTTACGCCCAGTTTAAGGGTTAGATGTTTGGACCTCATGCCTTTTAATGATAGCTTGGTGCAAGAAAAAAAAAAGAGTATGGAGTGACAATGTGATTTTGTAGTGGCTATTATAATTGAGAGAATGTATAGAAGATTTATAACAAGAATTTTATTTATAGCGGGAATAAAATAAAAGTCTAAAACCGAAATACAAAAGAGTAGAGACCGGTTTATTAAGAAGTCGCGTTGGTAATTGTCTTGATTTTTAAACAAAACCAAAACGTCGTACTATTATTATATATTTCCGCACGTGCCGCCAGTAACGAGAGGCCTGTAATCAATTTAGGTATTCGATGAACGTTCCCCTCTTCGATTCACCCATTTTAATCTCTATCGCTTTCTTTCTGGGGCTCCAAGTTGATCATCCTTTTTCTTTTTTTTTTCTCCTCAAAACATGACGACGAGCTTGGATCGGTGGGAGAAGGATCCTTTCTTTCCCGCTGCTGAAGAGGTTCAGGAATCCGCTGACAGGTTTTCATTCTAGATCTGTCTGAAAAATCATTTCTTCGATTTTAGATCTGACAATCACAACAAAGTGTCTTGCAGGATGGAGTCAGCTTACAGGACATGGAGGATCCACGGCAAACAAGGCTCTTCAAACGTATGGGACTCTGAACAGCTTCACCGAGACCTCCACGCCGCTCTCGGAACCACCAAATGGCAGTTAGACGAGTTCCAGCGCGCTGTTCAATCCAGCTACCACAACCGTCTCAGTCTCAGCGACGATACTCGCGACAGGCACCGCGAGTTTACCTTCGCTATGGAGTCTCAAGTCGCCAAAATCGAGAAGTCTCTCAAGGAAGCTGCCCGATCCGACGGCAAAGGAACCCCGAGATGGGTTCGTTTGGACGAAGACGATCGCAATGAGCTCGCACTCTTCTTGACTGGACCTTCTGAATCCGATAGGAAACAGCATAGAAGGGCGGCCAGTGCTACTCCTGACATTGCGGTTTCTGACGACGGTTTGATGCTCAAGAAACCTTCTGGTGAGCCGTTGGTTAGGAAAGTTCCCAGCGTCTCTGGCTTTTTAAACCATATGGAACCCAAGAACTGTATTAGAAAGTGGAAGGCGTTGGATCGTCAAGGAGACTCTGATGCTGCTGCGTTGTTGCCTATCCAAACGAACCAAGTAAGATCTCCCAAACGCTGAGATTTGTGTACGAATCTGTATGTACTAAGAGGGGTTTTTCTTGTTTCTCAGCAAGTTGTGAATGGATGTTTTGAGAGGGACAAGAGCTGTGTGGAGTGCGAGGAGGATTGTTATGATAAGCAGCTTCACGGTTGGTATGGAGCTTTGCAGAGGCAACTTCAACGGTCTCAGTATCAAATGCGATATAGCAAATCCCTTCAAGCGACCATTTGGATTCTTCTTTTGGTTTTTCTTATAGGTAAATTACTTTCTTCAATCAGAGGTCTCACATGCATATTAGAAACCAATGGTTATGTTTTTGTCATTGCAGTGGTAGTGGCAGTGCACAGAATGTAGAAGGAAGACCACGTTAGAGTTCATTCATCTTCTGTGTAACTGGCGGATTTGGCCTAAGTCTACATTTTTACTGTACAGTAGTAATTCCACTGTTATTGATTGTTTTTTTTTTTTGTAACATAGAAACGCAGTTTTGGTTCAGATTATTCATTGAGAGAAAAGTAAGAAGAATCTTGGATTTCTCTTTGTTACAACCAATTCGGTTAAGCACATTCTAGATTGGAACATTGTGAGAATGGATGTTTTGTAATACAGAAATGCATCTTTCAATTCAATTAAATGAAGTGGTTTTCGTTAAATAAATAATCAGAATATTTCTTTTACAACCAATCCGAGCAGAATGAAGAAATAGTATTATTCATGTCTTGTATAGTTAGGTGAAGACATTTTGTACAATACATGGTTGCTGCTGCTTCCTATATCATTGTATTCGAAACTATAATCTTCTTATATAAAAATGAACCGACTTACTAAGTTGATAATGAAAATAGCCCTAGGTCGTCGACTATACACCTTCTTCTAACTTCTGCGCTCTATTTACATCTTCAACGAATTGTTCTTGCTCTTTGAACATTTTGATCCTGTCTCAAACTCTGAAGCCACCGTCCTGATGCTTCCCATAAGGCCATAAGTTAACATATCCATTTTGCACAGACCTATGTAGCTTAATTATGACCACCTGATGCAGCCGTATACTGCGAAGAATCTACTGCGCAAAGGACGTTTCCTGAAACTCAAAAGTGTTTGGTAAGACAAATCTAAATTAATCTATTTTTCTGCCTGAAGATTCATCAGAAATTCAGACACGATTTAAGCTCATAAGAGAATTGAGGAGAAAGAAGCCTCTCACCATGGGAGTGTTTCTTGATGCTGAGATGAGGAAGGCGGGAGATCAAGAGCACTAATGATATTGCATCCTTTGTTGATCGTATGTGTTTTCAACTTTAACCCAGAGTTTTTTTCCAGAATTTTGAATTGTAAACATAACTAGACTATGACCCACTCTAAAAAGTGCGGGAATAATTTTTAACAAAATCTAATTTAAAATGTCAATAGATTTTAGCATATTTTTCTGATAACTAATGTTTTAATTTTTTTTTATTTAGTGTAGTTTAAAACTATATAATTATATTATTTTATATCTCTATTAAATAGAAAAATTATCTAAAATATTACTTAATTTATTTTTAATTATTTCAACCCATTTCATTAAGAAATTTTGAAAAAAATTGTAATTTTTTTTATTAAATTTGTGATATATACTTATTTGATAAATTTTTAATTATAAAACTTATTTGATGTTAATATATTGACTCTAAAACCACGTGTTAGTGGTCCACTGGTTAAACTCAACCTGGGAAGCCATAGGTTCGAGTGCCGCGGAGAGGTAATTATCTTGAGGGACCTTCGGGCCCAATACGGAGAAGCTTGCTAATGTGTGGCCACTGGTGGAATTTACATGGGATGATTACCAGCCCTCCTCGGCGGGCTCTCCGACTAAGCTCTGGTGGATGGTCATTGGTGCTAGTCGAATCCTCTCAAGGCTCCGGATACCAGGGTCATAAAAAAAATCTATTGACTCTAACATTTTCTATGTGTAAAACGATTTGATGTCAACTTAAACCAATCATAATCTCACATATATAATTATATGTTCTTAAGAATAAAAACAATTTAAGAATAAGAATCTAATATTGATTAAGTTTAAGGAATGCCATTTTTTATTTATGAAAATACAAACAAAATAATTTA
Source organism: Brassica napus (assembly GCF_020379485.1). Classification (NCBI taxonomy): domain Eukaryota; kingdom Viridiplantae; phylum Streptophyta; class Magnoliopsida; order Brassicales; family Brassicaceae; genus Brassica; species Brassica napus. Next base: position 11,027,929 of record NC_063440.1, read on the forward strand.
ATAATTTAATAATTCTATATTAAATGCTTTTTGTAGTATCTAAATTAACCCGTGAAAATAGTTATACTTATTTTCAACTTTTTATAAATTATTTGAGTAATTTTAAATCAAATAATTTTAAAAAAGATAGATAAAAGGTTATTAAAAAGGTAGAACCTAATTTTTTATTGTTCAGACACAACATTAGTTATTGCGTTGTTTGGAAACACATTTAGTAGTATAATGTTATTTTCATAATTAGGAGTGAATTTAACTATATAGTAAAATAAAGAATTTAATTTAAAAACTTACAAAAGAGGTTGCGTCCATGAGAATGATTTTATTTTAATAAGAGATATTTTTTTGGGTCCAAATCATCCCTTTATATTTTCAACTTTAAATAATAATTTTTCCCAAAAAAACTTAAAAATAAATGTTCCTCATATTTTGATGCTAAATAATTGTTTTTTAAAAAATTATCGTATTTCTTTTGTTTTTGACAAAGAACTTCGTCTTATTTCTTGCAATACAAATTTTTCTAGGGTATTTAAAATCTGAGTTGCAAATTTTTCTTATTATCTTACGTATAATATAAGATAAATAAAATTGATTCGTGCTCCAAGAACTCGCCAAGAACGTTCGCGTTGTCTTCCTTACTCGTGTTTTCTACCATGGAAAATCATTAAGACGGCCACAACGGAAACATAGCTAGCCACGAGGTCTTAAACCAATCATAATCTCACATATATAATTATATGTTCTTAAGAATAAAAACAATTTAAGAATAAGAATCTAATATTTATTAAGTTTAAGGAATGCAATTTTTTATTTATGAAAATACAAAAAAAATAATTTAATAATTCTATATTAAATGCTTTTTGTAGTATCTAAACCCGTGAAAATAGTTATACTTGTTTTCAACTTTTTATAAATTATTTGAGTAATTTTAAATCAAATAATTTAAAAGAAGATAGATAAAAGGTTATTAAAAAGGTAGAACCTAATTTTTTATTGTTCAGACACAATATTAGTTATTGCGTTGTTTGGAAACACATTTAGTAGTATAATGTTTCATAATTAGGAGTGAATTTAACTATATAGTAAAATGATGTATTTAATTAAAAAACTTACAAAAGAGGTTGGGTCCATGAGAATGATTTTATTTTAATAAGAAAGATTTTCTGGGTCCAAATCATCCCTTTATATTTTCAACTTTAAATAATATTTTTTCCCAGAAAAACTTAAAAATAAATGTTCCTCGTATTTTGATGCTAAATAATTATTTTAAAAAAATTGTCGTATTTTTTTTGTTTTTGACAAAGAACTTCGTCTTATTTCTTGCAATACAAGTTTTTCTAGGTTATTTAAAATCTGAGTTGCAAATTTTTCTTATTATCTTACGTATAATATAAGATAAATAAAATTGATTCGTGCTCCAAAAACTCGCCAAGAACGTTCACGTTGTCTTCCTTACTCGTGTTTTCTACCATGGAAAATCATTAAGACGGCCACAACGGAAACATAGCTAGCCAGGAGGTCTTTCCACAGCTGCATGATGTGAATAGGAACAGGAACGTGCAGCAGAATATTTAGGACATGCTCCAAACTAAGACCAGGGGGTTAAAGAAAACTAAGATGGCGATATTGACCCTGAAATGCTTGACTTTTCCAAGCATTTAGAAGAAGCTTAGATTAACTATGCTGAGGCTGTCTCTCAAGATGAAGAGATGAACCAGGCAGAGAACGTGGAACTTCCGGTAAATAATCCACTTTTTTGTAGAGCTTCTTGTATAAGGGTTCGCTTAGGAGGAGAAAAAAACTATATGCAAACATTACTTTTGGATACTGAAACTTATGATAGATAACGTGAATATGCAGCAAAATGAAAATAAATGGGTTCAAAACAGGATGATGAAAACGTTGAGGCTGAGGGTAGGTGGTGCAAGATTGTAAAATGAAGAGAACACAGAACTTCCGGTAAATAAACCACCACTTCTGTAGACTTCTTGGTAATCATGCTTGTGTGAGAGAGAGAACAAATCCAGATGAAGAAACCATATTAATCATATTAATCGTATTCATTGTATTAATTTGGTTCTTCATCTTAGATGTGTAAGTATATTTTTGATTTTTTTAATAATTTTTTACATGTAATTTTCAAAAGTAAAATTTAGAAAAAATAAAAAGATGATTGGTATGAAGTTCCATACAAATCACACTATATATATAAAACATATTTTTTGTTTTAAATTTATAAATGTTTTCTTTATTATATATATGTTATTTGAAAATTTTATAAAAGGAAACTTAAATTATAAAACAAAAAAAATTAAACTTTATTTATTAAAGATATCATATTTTGTGTTATTTAAATTGTTTTGCAATAATTTCTGAAATAGATTGATTTAAATAGAATACTTGTCACCTTTAAAATATATTTTATGCTGTTTAAGTTTATCTTTTAAAGGAATATTATTTTGTGAACTTTCCTTTTTTTTGTGCAACGTAAACTTTCCTCTTCATGAATCACATTATATATAAAATATATTTTGTTTTAAATTTTATAAAAAAAAATTATTATAAGGTTATTTGAAAAAGTATAAAGAAAAGGAACCTAAATAAAAAATAAAAAAGCAAATAAATTGAATTTTTAATAATAACAATTAGATATATTTGATTCATTAAGGATGCCGATGTAATTAACCATCTTTAGAATTAACGTGAACACGACACGTATGAAACTGATTTCTCAAATAATATTATAGAGATACCTAGAGACTGTAGTAAAACAAATTAAACCTCAAAACTATAAGCATCTAAAGTCTTGTTGCAGATTATTCCTATATTTTATAGTTAAAATTGGGTTTTTGGTTGTTTGGCTTTAGACTTTAGTGAAGATCTCTTTTCAGTCGGACCATATTTTATACGCGAGAGATAAACTCAATATTAGTATTTTTAGTTTTTGAATACATTTTTCTAGTAATGGAATTTTTAGCTAACAAAGTTTATATTTCTCCCCTACTTTTTATAAATTAATTATTTTTTAGTCAAAATAATACTAACATATTTTATAACCAAACCGAACTATATCGAACCAAACCAAACTGCAATAAATTGAACAGAACTAAATTTAAACCGAACCGAACTAAACTAAACTCAAACCAAAGCTACTTCGGTTTTGATTGGGTTGGGTTTTATAATACCTGAATTAACCAAACCAAACGATTTATGAAATTAGAGCTGATCTAGAGTTTATGACATGCGATCCAACGTCTCCTGTAGCTGTGCAAAATAGGACACGATCTTGTTTGGCTGACTGAACCAGGAGTTCATCATTTCATAACTTCACGTTCGGATCATCGTGAGCAGAGGCGGACCCACGTTTAGAAGAGGGGTGTCAGTTGATCTTAGTTATTTAGTTTGCACTTATTTTTGGGCTTCATTTTTTATGTGGGCTACCCAAATTTAACATCTTATTAATAAAAATCTGATAATCTTCACTACAGATTTTTTTATTTATAATAGTTTTCATAAAGTAAACATGCTAAAACATATTATTTAATATAAAAAAATATGTTTAATAATTATTAAATTATTTTTTTAATAAATTAATTATTTAAAAAATAATTAAAACTACATTTATTTTTAATAATAAAATTTAATTTAATTTTAAATAACTATATTAATAATTATATTAAAATATTTAATTAATGACACTTGCAAAAAAAAATTTTTGGATCCACCACTGATTGTGAGGCTGGGTTTAAGCTTCGAGTAGTGGTGGGACCACCATCCAATGATTAACCCGGATTCTTAGGGAAGAGTTCTTAGCCGAAGCTAAGAACCGTTTCTTAGCTTTTAACTAAGAGAAATTAAGAATCGTCTCTTAAATAAGTGTAAAAAAATGTCACACTACCGTAAAATGTCTCTTAGGGAGCCGGTTCTTAGCCGAAAAGTGTAAAAAACAAAAAAAAAATGTCAATTCATAAGTTAAGAATCTCAAATTAAGAGTCCGAGTTAATCATGCTCTAATCCTAGTTTTCCCAAGAAGGTGGACTTGTCAGCTGTGGAGCATCTCAACAACTGGTTGCAGACTTTCAAACCTCATCATTAACCCATTCGTTATCTTATTTGTGGTTTGAGATTTTTAACCACTCTCGAGTTTTTGTTGTCTCTCTCTCTCTTGTCTCTTTTAGCTTCTTTAATGCTTTTTCGAGAGTAAATTTATATTACCATCATTGTAGAGTATTTGATTCCAGCAGTATATGCTAATATTTCATGTTTGCTTAAACATAACTGAACCATACGAGCAAATTTTAATTGTCCTGGTAGATGATTTTTATGTAGAAGCATGATTTTTCTCTATCCTCTAGGCCAATTTCAGGGCCGCTCCTTCTCTAAACTCAAAAACGATTAAACTTAGGATACAAACGTATAAACAAAATGAGATCACTAACTTTACCAGTGATAATAATGCGTAAAAAAAAAACACACTAACATTTGAAAACAATTATGATTGAAAGCATTCGATAATAGTTACAAGCCTGTTTGATGGGTGAATATAAAAAGACCATGACTAATGAAACTACAACACAAATCTAAAAGAAAACACGTAACAAATAAAACACATAAACACTAACTGACAACACTGAGTCAAAATCAAAAGACAAAAACACACCAAACATTAACTCTAATAGTGGCTCGATATCTTACTCTTGATATGTTGTTCTATATCCAGAGACTGAGTTTCTCGAGTATTTTCCTTCCGTACATGTTGCACCTCATTAAAGGATAATTCTTGTTGATATGATACAACAATTTACTCCGCATATCATCTTACAAACAAACAGACAAAAAGCATTATGATTTTCAAAATACACACAAACTATGTAAAATATGTTTAATTCTTACCTGAGATACCACCCATGCAGTTTGAATCACATAGTTTCCGAAACGATCTACAAGAATTGAATCAATGTCACTTATCAGCTCGTTTATGATCCTCCTCGAGTTAAATTGTCTAGTTTCCAAACACTTTTGTACAACATGACTCCCAAATTTGTCACAAGAGAGTTGCACGTAATGCCCATCTAGATATTGCGATAGAGACGCTGCCACTTGACAATTTTCCATTTCCAACACATACTGGACCGCATAGTTTCTAACAAATAGAAATATAATTGTGTTACATCAAAAATTAATATGTAACCACGTTATTTATGTAATCCATGCATCTTATTTTACCCGTAGCGATTTATGCATAGGCTCAGAGAGTTAGTGAGTATGCCACTAATCAAAGGATCTGTTATTTCTCGAGGGGATTTTCCAATGCATTGTTGAAGCATACAACATCCATGCTGATCAAGTGCAATTTGATAACAATTCTGAACAATCACTTGAAGAAGACACTATAGAATAGACCACATAAAATTCAGTAAAAAATACAAATAAGCTCAAACTATTTATGAAAATAAGATACATATGAATATACATATTTAGTGTAATCAAGAGAGAGAAATACTAACATGGGTTTGTAAAGGAGAAAAATGACGGAAGCATAACGAAATCACATGGTTCGTGTTTGTGCTTTTAGTCAAGAGTAGTGCAACATGGCATATAGTTTGCATAAACCGGGATATTTGCTCTTCAGAACAAAGAGACCGCATCAAATCTTGTATTGCACGAGTCCTGTTATGAAAAGACAGATTGCAGTTTAACTAAATGATATCAAATGGAGCTAAGAAAGATAAGATATCAGAAGTACGTACCCATGAGTATCGCCACAAACTCTAACAAACTGAATAGGTTGTTGAATCACTATATCCAAAATCTGGGTGGTCTGTTCATTGGTGCATTTCTCAATAATCTTTTGAAAAACTTGATGCCCAACCGGATCAATCATCAGCTCACAAACATGTGTTTTCAACTCGTCAAATATTTTATGAACTGTCTCCCTTGAACCTTCTACAATCACTTTTTGCAACTTAGCAGACTCCACAGCGTCCTTAGCACGTGAAAGTATGGTATCTTTAGCTCTAGAGTTATCTATGGTGTAGGCATCATGACGATTAGTGCGGGTTCCAAGCACATGTGAAAAACTCCATGGGCTTTGATCACATAAATTATGATTACGCGAGTTTAAAGGAAACTCTCCTAGATCTCCGTTAAAGCCAATATAAGGAGGACGACCCGTCAAGCCACTGTTGCTACGCCCATGAGAACCATTATCATATGACTTATAAACATCATAATGATTATCCTGACTAAACAACAATCTCTGTGCAGCATGATCAAGCTGCTCTCGTTCAGTTGGATGCAGATAATACAAAGGGTTATGGTAGTCACGGACATTCATACCTCGATCTCGACCGTCAAAAGGATATTGATTGCTTCGACGATGATCAAGTAGCTTCTGTTGACGAGCGTTTGGTTCCGAGACACCCAATCTTCCAAAACTCGATTCTAAGATTTGCAAATCTGACAAAGGAGAGAACAGTGTGTTTCCAAGTGAGTAATGATTGTCCAAAGAGCCATACATAGTCTCATACGCTCTGAGAGTATCATGTCGAAGTTGCTGATATGGAGACGAAGGAGAGTCTACCACCGGATGCGCATCTGCGTTCTGCTCCGTCATTGTAGAACTGAGCAATCGTGGAGAAGAAGCAAAGGAGAGAATAAGAGACTATAAAGAAAGAGAAACTCCAAACAGAAAAATCTTAAGTAAACAAAGATTTTTGTGATTTTTTAGATTTATCAAAAAATAATTTAATCAATAAAAAGGAAAATATATTAATGGAAGATTTAAAGAATCTGTGAGTAACTCGGGAAATCATGCTTAACCCAAATAAGGGTGATTAATTACATTAAATTAATTACCTAAAAAGCCTCCATATCTACTCTAGTTACGTTTAGTTTAAAATTTGTCACTACTGCGTAAGTGCGTATAACGAGTTTGATTCACACAGCTTTATCAATTCACTACACTTTTTTTTTTCTTATTTATTAGTTAGTGTATAGCCAATAACTAGGATAAAACATACACTTTGCACAAGGTGAAATATTAATTAAAAAACTTATCTCTATAATATTATTTGAGAAGTCAGTTTTCTATGTGGCGCTTTCACGTTAACTTTCACGACAGTTGATTACACTGATATCATTAATAAATTAAAATATTACATTTAAAATATTATTATTTATTTTTTAATTTAGTTTTCTTTTTTAAATTTTCCAAAACATATACACATAATAAAAAAGAATTATTTTATAAACTTAAAAAAAACGAATTGAAAAACAAAAATATATGTTAAAATAATATGATTTCATAAAAAAAGGAAAGTTCACATAATAGTAATATTATTTTAAAAAATATTTTTAAATAACATAAAATATACTTTTGAAGTAAGAAAATACTTTCTTTATATCTACATTTTCTTAAATGAAAAAAAAATAAATTTGTATATAATGTGATTTCATTAAAAAAAATTTACACAGATAATCTTGATATTTGAAAAAGAAATATTATTTCTTTTAAAACATAATTTTAAACAATACAAAAAATCAAAGTAATATAAATATTTTTATATATCTATCTATTTTTTTAGATGATTACATAAAAATAATTAAGAAACATAAACTAATATATGTTTGATTAACTAAAAATAGTTAATAATTTGTATTATTGAAATTTTTTATTTATTTTTCATATATTTAGTTGACTACAATATCTTTCAGTTGCAGCCAAAAAAAAATATCGATAAATTATATTGTACTTATATAATATTATTTTCAAATACAATCACAGTTTTCTTTACTGTTTAGTTTTAAGAGATATTAAAAAAAAAATTTTTTTTTTTAAAATACACATCGTGTGATCAAATAGTTACAAAATAATTTAATAAGGTAGATATATTATATTTTATCATTATTAAAGTTATTTGTTTTCTTAATATTAAATTTGTTTTTTTATATTTGTGGAACTTAATATAACCATAATCAAAACACCAAAGCAAATTTTTATTTTTAAGATTTTTTAAAATAAATTTCAGTTTCCATTAAAAAAATTAAAGGCATAAAGTTATTTAGAATTTATAAAACATTTTATTTATTGTAAATATTGATATGTCTCCATGAGCTTCCAAAAATGTATCAGCTACTTATGCATGTAACTTTCCAATTGATCATCGCTATATTTACTAATATTTTAAAAAACATCAACATATAATTTGATAAATATTATGAAAATACATGCACATTTAAACGATAAATAAAATTTATTTGATTTGACTTAATTATAATAAAAAAGAATTATACTTTATTTTTAATTTGGAAGAATATGTGTAATTCAATATACTCACAACATGAATGACTCGACTAATCTAACTTATATCTAAAATCATAGATTTAACTACGATAAGAATATATAATTTTATAAAAATAGTAATTTATTTTATAAAATAAATCATAGGACAACTCAAAATACATTAAAAATGAAAATAAAATATTAAACAATTGTTACAATTTAGTTCTTTTGTAAAATTTATATATATGTATAAGACTTCAGGATATTATCGTTATATTAATTTATGTAATTTAGAATCAAAAACTTTAGTTTATTTTTATTTCATTCTAAGCACAATATTTCTTAAGTTATACATAATCTTAATAAAATATATTTAAATATCTAAAACAACAATCACCTAAAGGCAAATAAGAAATTAATAAAAAAAATTAATATATTTAAAATAAAAAATATTACAGTTGAATTCAGCGATGCAATCTAATTTATCCAAATGATAACTAAATCGACTATAATAGTAACAAAACCGATTAGGTATAACATATATAAAATCATATGTATAATTAAAGTAATATAATATTATTAATATAAATGATGCATACAAATTGTAAATTAATCTAAAATTAAAAGTAAACAGCAATCATTTATTATGATATATTTACTCTTGAAATATTATATCCGTGCATGAGCACGGAAAAATCACCTAGTGTTTTCATATTGTAAAATCTGATGATTTTTTAATACATGTGTTCTTGTGGTCAAAATATATTTGCTATTTATGTTTTTTTCAATATAGAATAATTAACTAAATATAAATATTTGGAACACATAGAAAAAGTGTAGAAGCTCAAATCAAACAATTAAAATGTGATATCATTGATACTCGTGTAATCATAAATTAAGAGTTGTGAAAAAAAATTGATGGTATTTCTAAGGAAAATCTCAACTGTATAATAGGCATAAGTGGGTTTTCGGATTATTTGGAAAGTTAACATAATTAGCATTAATTATCTAGAAACTGTATTTTAGCGTGATACATTGATCCAATATTTATGTAAATTTTCAATAACTAGCACAAACATATTTGGAAAGTTGTTTTCAATGGTCGAAATTAAAAACTTGGTGACAAAGTATATTATTATATTAAATTAAACTTACCATATAAAATTTCTTCAAAATTTTGTACCAAGCTTAAAAATTCGGTGACAGTCTGGTATAAAAACAATTAATTTAAACTTACCAAAGAGCTTGATTCTAAAATTGTGTATCACAAAAATTTGGTTCAAATTTTATGATTTTTATTGTCTTCTACCGATAATAATACCGTTAGTTTACGATTGATCTTCCTTCGCCTCAATTGAAATTAAAAAGAACATTTAAGATACCTCAATTATAAATAATCTGAAATAAGTAGTTGTTTTCTAATTAAACATATTGTATTGAGAAATTTAAGATTTATATTTAATCAAATTGTTTTATATGTATATAATTTTTTATTGTTTATACAATCATCTATATGTTGGGCCGATACATTTAGATATTTTTTTACTAACTTATCAGTAAATAAAATTTATATTTTTTCGACTTTGAAGTTACACTAATTTTCAGAATATCAGACTTTTACTTTCTTTTTGACAATATAAGATGGAAAATTAAAAGATTAAAAAGACAATTACAAATTGGATTAAGCTTATAATTTGAAGTATAGTTTGGTTATGGACCCACATTAAGACAACATAAAATTTTGCAGCCCGACTATTATTATACTTAAGGCTCAAATATAGAAAGATGATAATATTATTTGTTTGCAACCGATATTTTGTATATGATAAAAGTTAGGTTAACGTGATATTTATCATTAACTACTACGAAAGATCATTATTAATATTTTCCTAGACTACAAAAAAAATTAGGCATGTGCCAAAGCTTTTTCTTAATCTTCAATATAAATTTCATAATTTAAGTTCTAAAGAATTGTGTTGCAAGGAAAAATATTTGATATATAAGTTCGTTTGGTAATAACAAAACAACTTAATTTATGTATTACTCTTTATATAAATTTCTGTAGGCGAGGAATGCCTGAGAACCAAACAATATTCTTCTTTTTTTATTATTAATAAAACAATTTTGAATAGCTGCGTCTCTTTGCTATTTTTTTATCAAAGCGTTTCTTTTCTATTAATAAAAAAAATCAACACTTAAAAAATCATTACTTTCCGATTTATAGCAAAAGCATTCAATACCTAGGCCATAATATATATTAAACTTTGATTTAAATTGTTGTTAGTAATACGGATTAAGAGTATATCTTACAACTTTAAAAAAAAAGTTATTATGTTGGATCGCAATATAAATCAATCTTGAGCTATTTAAAAAGGTTTCATTTAATGAGATTGCAGAGTATTAATTTAATGAGATCGCCGAGTATTAATTTTATCATATCATATACATTTATGTTTGGATTAATATAAGTTTTCTTAGCAATTAGATTTTGACATTACAAATTTTTTAATTGATTATTATAATGTCACGTAAGTCAATTTGACATCCTAATTACACCTAAGATTGTGTTTTAATTAATACAAACTTAAAGTTACAAATTTTTAAATATTTTCTATTAATATATGGGGGATTGTGTCTTCTTATTTGGAGCATCTTCATGTTCTTAGATTATTTGGAGCATCTTCATGTTCTAATTCTATAGCGCTTTGAGAAACAGTTGAGTCTGTAAATTGGTCTAGCAGTTCTATTTCTTTAGGCCCAAAAATATGGATCGGCGGCCTTGTTTCCTATCTACAAAATGAGGGATCTACTCCATAAATTTAGCATGAAAAAATTATTAAACATAGGATGATAGAAGAACCTTCTGTGTGTATTCAACGAACATATCATCGCATATACTCCACGAAAATGTTTGAAAGGAAGCTCGACTCTTTTAAGTTTTTAAAAGATAGTTCAAAGTTCTAAAGGACACTGGTGAAGATCGGTAACAAGGGGACCCGAGACAACAAAGTTTTTCCTAATCACAACTACAAGAAAGTAACCCCAACAACATTTTTTTATAATCTAAAGGAGTTATTCAACTCTCATTCCAAGTTCCCAAATTAGAACAACCACATGAAAAATCCATCACTAGATTTTACTGACTTCAGAATACATGAACAAACGCAGAGAAGCTGACAGCAGAATCCACCACATTGCAGCAGTTATGTTTTTCTTATGCTCCTCCTCCCTCTTCCTTCTCCTCCCGTTCTCTGTTCCATTGCTCAATCCTTGCCCTCCTCTCCTCGCTTCCTTCTCTCCCACCACCAGGGCTCCCTCCTCGTCTAGGAGGAGGGCTTCCATGTCTCCTCCTTGAACCGTCCCTGTCTCCCTTCTCCGACCTCTCACTGCTCCTTTTCCCACTTCCATGCCTGTAAAACTCGCTATCTCTCTCCCGGTGACTGAACTCCCTGCGAGGAGGATCACGCCGGTCAAACTCTCTCTTATGCCTAGGGCTTATACTCCTACTCCTACTCCTGCTTCTACTTCCACTTCCCCTGCGCCTAGACCTCCCAAAGAGTTTCCTCCTCAGCTCCCTCGAAACAAGCTTCACGTGCATGAAGTTACAATACCCACCACGGTTACAGTTGTTCTCTTCATACTGCCTACACGTGGCTTCCCGAAAATCCGTGACAGGAGAGAAATCCGCAATGATGGGACGCCCCGAATAAAACCTACCTTGCAGAGCCTGCAAAGCGGCTGCAGCCTGGTCCTCTTCCTTAAACTGAACATAGACGTTGCCAATCATGTGATCAGCAAGGTTGTCGCAAACTTGCCGAGCTCCTCAAAGAGATCCTCGAAGAAATCCTCAAAGTGCTCTTGGATCTTGCGCGGGTCGAGGGGCTGGCCATTTGCATCGACGCCTGGGGTGATCATGTCGGGTCTCTGGTACATGTTGGAGAGGAGGAGGGTAGGGGAGATGGTGGGACGGTTGTGGAGACGAGAGCAACGGTCACCGTGACGGCAAGCGCCAATCTTGAAGTAGAAGGGACAGTTCACTCTGTCCTTTTCAGTACCAAAGATTGAAGCTAAATGCTCCGCCATCGCAAAAAACGCTAACCCTGTTTTTACAATAATCAAGATTACAAAAAATAACAAATTAGTAACAAATCACAGAGAACCAATAAAAAAAAACAGATAATCAGATACATGAGGAGAAAAATCGGAAGCAAGCGAGAAGCAAGATCGTCCAAAGGAGCTAAAAAGCACAAAGCTCTTAAAACTTAAAACTACAGAGACGACCTAAGCGAAGAAAGAGAAAGCATGCTTACAGAATGTTACAGAGATGGAAGACACCGAGAGATCTGTGCTTAGACGCCGCCTGTGGAAGAGATTGCCGACGAAGAGCTGCCGTCTCCGTCGGATTGATGATCTAGGGTTTGCTTTGTTAGAAAGAGAGAGGTGATCGATGATTTTTGTAATTAACAGCATAACAAATTTTAAAATAGTTAAGGAAAGGGAACTAGAAGATTCGAATTTTTACTTCTTTTTTTTGCTAAAATGTTACACCTGACCTCCCTTTTTTTTTTTACTCTCTTACCTATTTCTATAAGGTTTCACCGCACAAAAGCTAATAGAGAAACAAACAGTACGGTTTTTAGTCATAATAGAGATAAACTTTTTTGTTTACACATTAGTTCTTTAAATTTTTAGAATTATAACTAAAATATATGTCTACGGAGAAATTTTTATTTTACATATAACAACACAGTTTTTTTTGTTTACATAATAATTCTTAAATTTTTGCAATTATAAATAACATAAGTAAACAATATTGTTATTTTATTTGAAAAAAAAACTTTTATTTAACAAATGATATTTAGTTTTATATGTTGCTAAAGTGAAAATTAAAATTTAATTATTAAAAGTTTCACATAAATTTTTCATATTGATATCATATTTAGATAATGCCGATTTTAATTTATTATAAGATGTAAAGAGACAAATACATTCTTATTATGATCTATTTTTCAATTTCCTATATTGTATTACGAGAAATACTACGATAGTTCTAAAAATGTTTTTATCACAAAAATAATTAGTAAGATTTAGAAATATGTTTATCCTAGGATTAATTAATTTAAACTTAATATTTAGCTTTTAGAAGATGATATAGGATAATTGTTATATTAGAGGTACAAATGTCTTTTACCTTTTTAATTAAATCTATTTTAGTCATTTTTTCCTATGTGTTCTGTTGATCATAAAATCATTTTTCAGGCAGGGAGATTTACCCTTTTATTATTTACAGGCTAATTTAAAATAAAATTGACCATAGAAATTTTTTTTCAACAAGTATATTAGTTTCAGGAATATGTAAAACACCTGAAAAACTATCGTGCATCTTGGTATTAGTGATTAAGCTACTTGTATTTATTTGTTGATTTGTTCAACTTGATTTAAGCTATTTTCAACACACTGAACTGATCATTGGAAATGACTTTACCGAGTGCAATCAAAACATGACTAGTTTGATCAACTTTGTTGCTTCGAAGAGGACCGTGATGATGCACTTCATCAAACCAAACTACTTACCAATGAGAAGAAGTTAAAAATATATAATACGAAGAAACCCAACATATAGATTCCAGATATACAAGAATCTAGTATAATAGTAAGGAAGTGGACATTTGTATAACCAATTATTCTACATAATCTCTATGTAACAGAACAAAAAAGAAGAGAATCACTTTGGTGGAGATGCTCACACCTGAGAGGCTTAACTTAGCCAAAAACACCTCACTCGGATTGCTATATAACCTTACACTGCCTCTCTCATGAGACTCCGCAGAATCTCCTTTTGTTTATCCACAAACTCAAGACTACAAGGGAGATTGCATCTTTGGGCTGCTGAAGTATCCCTCACCAGATGCCAGGCTGTCTATAGGACTGCATAGGGTAGCTGTGAAACGGGTAGCCTCTAGCCAAATGGACCGGCGGCTTTATGACTGTAGGTACTGCCCAAGCTACTTCTCTTCTTGGAGGCGGCAAAGCCCTCCTTCTGTTCACTTCTATCAACATGTACATCTCTTGGATCACCTCTGCCACCATTCATGAGAAACACCCCCGTTATTTTAATCAACCGCTAATATCATGTCGCAGTTTGTTTATTCAGACCACTATACCTAATTCCCAAACTCAATATGTGCACATGGTAAGAAAGAACCTAACATGCATCTCTCTATGGGACTGATCGAACAATTGGCAACATTAACACACAAATAAAATTTAAAAGATGTTTGAAAGACAAACCTTTTAGTAGCTTGGTTGTTACTCCAAACTCCAACCACCAATCTCTCCTGCTGCCTACTTTCGCGTTCTGAAACGTGGCAGCTAGGTGCACAGTGGCAGTTGCGATAACATGGGGTTTGTACTGCAAGCATAGTGTCGTTCGAAGCCTACACACAATGCATTTATAAGTTTATTCCAACCTCATGTGGGGGCAAAAGCGCAGAAGCTAGTATTAACATAGAGTCTTTACCAATCATGCACAAAATTCCAAGCAGCTGTTGCAAGGTCAGGCCAAGCGTTCAACCTATTCAAGGCTGCAGCCAGAGGTTTGTAGGGAAGTTCAACGTCTAGGAGATGGAAAGCACTTGTGTCCAGCAGAAGCCTCTCCCCGGCCAAAATAATTTCTTTAAATTCATGGTAACATTCCTACAGACAGAGTAAAGAGTAATAAATTAGCACAATGCACAAAACAAGAGAAAAGAAAACACTAGTACAATATACAGTAAGAATTCGAATAAATAAATTATAAAGACTTACAGTTTGATGAATTCTAATTGAGGCAGAAGGATCCCACTCAAAGATTATTTCATAAGATGCAACAACAACGTTGGACAGTTGACACGGCTCATCTTCAGCTTTGCAAGCGAGGAACAGACTGGCAGTTGCTATCGTCTGCAAATCACCAAGTGAGGACTAGATAAGGTAACTACTTAGCATAGATCATATAATGGTTTTATTAATCAGGACAGGAGAAACGGAAAGCTTTATAACCACCTATTTGAATATGAGCATTATTATTAATTCCTTCATTACAGATTGGCGAATGTAATTGATGAACCATTAAAAGTATTATTACCTGCCAGTCATTTTTTGCAAGAGATTGGCGCATGTAAAACCGGTGGCACATCACCATCGCACATCCTATTGTAACCTGGGACCTGAAGTAATGAGATTGTCAGAAACCATCAATAGCCAAAAACCATATCAGTATATCACCAACAAGTTCAATATTATAAAATCTCCAGCAACTAAGGCTAGACATCGCTTTCACAGAAACCGGTATCAATCTTTTTTATTTTTTATTTTGAACACCCAGAAACCGGCATTTATAAAATGAAAAATTTCCGATAAAAAAAACGCCAGTACCTATGATAGATGATTCAAAAACAGTGGGCAGGAGAGAGAGAGAGAGACGTGCACTTGCTCAGAAAACTAAGAACATCAGTTGGGAATGGTGGGAACACAGCTGAGGGTTTTGATAACCCAGCAGAGAATTACAAATACACAAACATATAATGAGAAGGGCATGTCTAAACAGGTGAACAGCTCCAAAGCAAAGTCATGACAGATGCAAGTAAGCCTCCCATTGCCGATGAGAAGTAAGCCAATTTATGATGCATGCACACCAAATTTTGACTATGTAGACAAAAATGGAGAACTAATAGTTCGAGAAGACCTCCAGACCAAATTCAACAGATAGGCTAGGCATTGTCAAGCATTAGACACCCTCTTTTAGCTAACAAAAGTCGCAAGATATATCACATCAGAAGAAAGGAACAAATGTTAAAGCATATTCTATAAAAAGCAAACAACAACACTAGCACCTCCCAAGAAACAAAGAGCTTACACATGAAGCTGCATGCCAAGTCTTTGAAGAAACGAGCAATAGGAAGAGCGTAAAAAAGACTCCTTGGGCAGGTCAATCCCATCTTTTCTAGATGGAGAGAAACGCTCAATCTCTTCCCTGCTGAAATACCACTTTGACGTTTCACATTCCAGCGATGGTAAGTGTCTGGCCTCCTCTGCTTCAAAATGTTGCCGAGACCGCTTTCTCTGATGTTCCTCACCCATTGTAAGCCTTCTTCTGGGAGGAAACAGCAGCAACTATGCAAAAAGTTTCTACCTTTGAATCTGGTCCTTTATTTTTCTGACTAATATTCTGCAAAAGTACCCATCGGTTAAACAAGAATTGACAAAAAGTAATGGTAACGACAAATATGTACATGTTGATTTTGGTCAAAGGATTAATTAATTACACGTGCTTTGCAACATAATACG
Organism: Brassica napus; assembly: GCF_020379485.1. Taxonomy (NCBI): domain Eukaryota; kingdom Viridiplantae; phylum Streptophyta; class Magnoliopsida; order Brassicales; family Brassicaceae; genus Brassica; species Brassica napus. The sequence continues at coordinate 11,044,538 of NC_063440.1, forward strand.
ACACAAATCTGATCCCAGCTTTCAATATAGTTTTGAAACACATCACAGCAACCACAAAACATTCCAACACAGATTCGATTTAAATCACAAAGACACGAAGGCGATTCTCGAAAGAAAAAAAATAAAATAAAAGCGAAATTGGGAAAGAGATCGAATCATTACCAATCGTTAAAGAGTTGAAGATGAGAGGGGAAAGCTTTCGCCGTTTGAGATTCTATGAAATGATAGCAATAAGATTTGAAGCCACGCTTTTGTTTGGTGAGGAACTCTTTGAAAATTTTTGTGCTGCTTTTTCTTTTCTGTTTACTAAACCTCGAGAAAATATCTTAAAGATACAATTATCGTTCTAACGTTATGGGCCGGACTTTTTGATGAAGTACAGTAGATAATGGATATGGGCTTGAATTTATGATTAGCAATTCCAAAGTATCTATTCTTTTTAAATTTCAACTTCATCAATCTCAAAACTCTACTTGTTCTCACCACACCAATGTTTTCACCAGGCATGAGCATTCAGGGATCCAATCAGGTCTCTTTATTTGGGTTTATCAAAATTAACCTCATTCGGGTTAATGAAATTTCAGTTCGGGACCGGTTCAGGTTCTATCGGGTTCGAGTCAGGGTTATTAATTCTTCAAAAAACCGATATAACCCGATGCACTTCCGGGTTCGGGTTTTTCGATCTAAAATTACATGCTTTGTAACTACTTGTAACCAAAACATAAGTAAAATCGATTCTTCAGTTTTAAAGTACATGTTTGTTTAGAATCAAAACATAAGTAAAATCGATTCAAAAGTAAGAAAAGAACATAAAAATGAGCATTCAAATCAAATGAAATGTAAACATAGTTATTGATAGAAACAAAACCAAATAAATGAAAGCATAAAATGGAAATCAAGTTCTCATGAAATGAGAAACATTATTCAATGAAAAAAACTCTAAAACTTTCAAGCTTCAACCCCCACCTTCAACCATCGACCTTCATGTAATTATTCATTATTTTAGATGTTCAATAATATCTTAGTGTATTTTGAATACATATAGGAATTGAGATCATTGGAATTTTGAATGTTTCGGGTTTTGTCGGATATCCATTTAGGTTCGGGTTCGGTCCGGATAATATCCATAACCCAAAATAACATAAAACAAGATCCATTCAGTAATTATGTCAGGTTTGGATCAGTTCAAATTTATTTGTATCGGATCGGGTTCAGTTTATTTGCCAAACCCTAGTTTTAACATTGTTTGATGCTTCCCTGCAGTTTCTTTGTTGGTTCTTCAATTTTTATTTTAGTCGAATTTGATAAATCTTCCTCAATACTTCTCTACATCAATTGTCTTCTTTTTACAAAGAGTCAAGTAAATATTTAATAACATGTCCTTTTATTATAAAAGAATATAACAAAAATTTACAAGAGGATATTTTTTATAAAAAAAAATTGTTCAACTGAGACATTTCAATAATTTTTATTGTACTCGTTGTAAAAAAAATTCAGAAACAAATTCACCTGATTAATATTAAGGAAAAATGGAGGATATGGCAACGAAAAAAACGGTAATTGACAGAGTAGCTATTTTACCTAACGGACAGATACACGGCGTCATATATACATAATAATACAGTACTACCCTTTTAATTAACCGACTGCACATACTACAAAAATTAATTAAAAAATAATTTCCAATTGCACAAAGGTAAATCGTGTCTTCATCCTATTCACATCTTCTCTTTCTCACTTTCTTCGGTAATTTTTTGAAGTCGAAAGGTCTCTGCCTCCGATCTGCTCCAACGCCTCGCCTTTGCATGCAATCCAATTTTCATCTCGGTCGTCCTCCCTTTTAATCGTGTTTGCCGGTTCGGCGGTTGGGTTTTGCGTTACGGTTTTGGCAGCGGGTAGTAACACAACCGACCTCCCCAACCTCACCAACTCGATTCTTCTCAGATCTTTGACAGTCCCGTAAGTTCTCGGTGTTTCTCCGTCGATTCTAGTTATTAAAACTTCTTCTCTGCGTATCTGATTTTATTTTGGGATCCTCTCTGGTGTTCTTATTATAAGTTATGCTTGAATTGGGGTTTTTGTCTCTGCGGTGCATAGTTCATGGTGTAGAAATATCGATTTTTTGTGGAATAGCATCTGCAATACATAGATGTTTCATTGTATGTTCGTATCAGTATATCTCGTTGCTATATGTCATGTCAAATGAAATAGAATAAGGTGATAGGACCGTATTATATAAACTACGGAGAACTGAATATTGTAAAGAATAAAATTTATAAAAGTATACCAAAGATTAAGAAAAAGATGATTCAACTGCAGAGGTGAGATATTATCTCTTTCCTTAACTCAAAATACGTCCCGTAGTGCGACGGTTTGATAACGTAATGAGTCCCAAGATACAACTGCACAAAATCTTCTGATTTGCGTCACTCTATCAGAAGCCTGGCGAAACTAGTTTTGTGTATACTCTCAGACTCAAAAGAAAATCAAAGAAAAGGATAAAAGAAATATGGAGGATTGTATGTTTTCTCTGTGTTTACACAAGTAAACACAAGTGCTCCTTTTATAACTTAATAAGAATGAAACACGTTATGTAATTGAATGAGTCGACTAACGTACAATCATAATAGCAATAAAAGAAATTGATTCCCATCACTACGATTTAAAAAACGTTAGTATATCAAGTCATAAAGTTGCATTGACCACATCAAAGCCAACAATATACTTTAATTGAGTTTATATTTCATATTTAACCAAATATAAAAATATTTTATGAATAAGATTTAAAACAAATTAATTGACATTAAAGTCTAATCAACTTATTAAATCTAAATTCAAACCCAATTATCTAAAGTGAAATATTTGTTAAATTTTATATTTAACCAAATAATAGCTTTACAAGCTTTTCATATCATTCACTTTAGACATCAATTTCTCATTCAAAACAACTTCGATTTTGACCAGCAAATACACTATTTCATAGTGTTCACGGTGACGATTACATCGTGCCCAAATTCCGGTCTTTCCGACAGACGTCTCCGTCGAAAAACCCATCGGAAAAATGGTCCACACCACTTTGTCAAAAACGAGTTCCAACAATCCCCCACATGAATAGAAATGACTCTATACACATGACTCAAGAAAGAAAAGGACTTTTGAGAGTATGAGCGAAAAATCCACTGCATGATGAGTTGGTAGCAATTTTTCAGCCTTGAACCAGTCATTGTTAATAGCTATCGGATTTACTCGAACAGGAGGTGGCCATGATGTCTTGAACCCCCCGGACTTTGGTGTAAACCGAGACAATAGCTATAACACAGCTTCATTCTCTCACAAAACTAATTTCTCTATTGTGTTCATTTTGGCCGTGAACATTCTTGGTAATCATGAGTGAACTTGGAGAATATAGCCTTTCCTTCATTCTCCTAGAAACGGCCCCATTTCACACTCACAAGGTGATTTGCCATTAGTTTTGTTTAGACGAGTATCATGTACTACTCCATTCATATCTCAAAACAATGGACACAAATCATTAAAAGCTAATGCTTATCCTATATTCCTTATATGTAGCACTGTTTAATCATCCTAAGAACTGGGTATAGACCGAAGTCTGACAGTGCTTTGGGTAGATTTAGTTTGACTTAGTTGTCTCCTTGAACCTATTTCTTGGGATCTCCAGTCAATTAGGTAGAGTTACCGCCAAACCTCATCTTAGTTCACAGGCTTTAAACCCATTCCTCTTGATGATTTTTCTACTTGATCTCGTGACAAACCTTTAGTAAATGGATCCGCAAGGTTTTCATTTGTTCTGATGTAATCAATCGTTATTACACCAGTTGAGATCAAGTGTCTAATGGTTTTATGACGTCTTCTTATATGACGAGATTTACCATTATACAAATTGCTCAGTGCCCGGCCTATTGCCGCTTGGCTATCAGAATGTATACGTAATGCCGACACTGGTTTATCCCACATAGGAATATCTTCCAAAAAATTTCGAAGCCACTCTGCTTCTTCTGCAGCTTTATCTAAAGCTATGAACTCAGATTCCATGGTCGATCTGGCCAAGAGAGTTTGTTTGGAAGACTTCCAAGAAACTGCGGCACCACCAAGTGTAAAAACATATCCACTCGTGGATTTGGAGTTTTTGGAGTCGGAAATCCAGTTGGCATCACTGTATCCTTCCAAAACTGCTGGTTCTTTACCATAGGTCAGCCCATAAGTTTTAGTATGACGTACATAGTCTAATACTCTTGTTATGGCATTCCAGTGGTTATGCCATGGATTACTCGTGTAGCGACTCAGTACATTGACTGCATGTGCTAAATCAGGTCTAGTACAATTTGTCAAGTACATCAAACTTCCGATGACACGAGCATACTCTGACTGTAACACTGCTTCACCCGAATGTTTTGTCAAGTGAAACCTAGGGTCTACAGGAGTTTTTGCCTTTCCTTTTGAGTAGGATTTAAACCTCTCAAGTATCTTTTCAGCATAATGAGCTTGAGATAAGATGATTCCTTCGGAATTGCGAAAGATCTTAATCCCTAGGATAACATCAGCTAGTCCCATATCTTTCATTTCGAACTTGCTACTTAGCATGTTCTTTGTTTGACTGACCATGTCTTTATTGCTACCAATAATGAGCATGTCATCTACATACAAGCCAAGCAATACATATCCATGTGGTGTATTTTTAAAGTATATACACTTGTCACATTCATTAATGCTGAAACCATTTGACATCATAACATTGTCAAATTTTTCATGCCATTGTTTTGGAGCTTGCTTAAGTCCATACAATGATTTTACTAGTCGACAGACTTTGTGTTCTTGTCCTGGGACAACCAACCCTTCAGGTTGTTGCATATAAATCTCCTCTTCTAAATCACCATTTAGAAAGGCAGTTTTGACATCCATCTGATGGATTTCTAGGTTTCTCAATGCTGCAATTGCAATCAGCATTCTGATTGAAGTTATTCTCGTTACCGGAGAATAGGTGTCAAAGAAATCCAAGCCTTCTTTTTGCCGGAAACCTTGCACCACAAGTCTACACTTGTACTTATCAGTTGAGCCATCAATATTCAACTTTCTTTTGCAAATCCATCTACACCCTAGGGCCTTAAACCCTTGGGGCAAATCGGTCAAATAATATGTATGATTTTGCATAATGGAGTCGATTTCACTATTGAAAGCTTCCTTCCATAAATCAGCGTCTGGTGAAGACATAGCTTCAGCGAAACTTCTTGGTTCATTCTCAAGAAGAAAGACCATAAAGAAATCTTCACCATAAGATTTTTCCTTACGAGCTCTTTTGCTGCGTCTAGGTTCATCTGCAAATATTTCTGCATCATCAAAAGATGTGCCAGAAGTACTTGCCTCATTTGTAAAGATGTTTGCATCTCTTACTTCATGAGTTCTTTTAGGATTATCTCTATTCTTACACGGAAACACGTGTTCAAAGAAAGATGCATTCCTTGATTCCATAATTGTATTAACATGAATATCTGGTATATCTGATTTATCTACCAAAAATCGATAAGCACCACTATTATGGGCATATCCGATGAAAATACAATCCACGGTTTTAGGTCCGATTGAAACCTTCTTGGGAGGTGGTACTGCTACTTTTGCAAGGCACCCCCACACTTTCAAGTATTTGTACGAAGGTACAACACCTTTCCAAAGTTCATATGGTGTTTTACCAGTGACTTTGTTTGGTATTTTGTTGAGGATATAATTTGTGGTAAGCAAAGCTTCCCTCCACATGTTCTGGGCTAACCCAGATTCCTGCAACATCGCATTCATCATCTCTTTAAGAGTTCGGTTTTTACGCTCCGCAACTCCGTTAGATTCAGGTGAATAGGGAGCAGTGGTTTGATGAATAATGCCATGCTCTTTACAGAACACATCAAATGGTCCATCATACTCGCCTCCTCTATCACTTCGAACTATCTTTATAGTTCTATCGAGTTGGTTTTCAACCTCGAGTTTATATTCCTTGAATTTTTCCAAGGCTTCATCTTTGCTTCTTAGCAAATAGACATAACAATATTTTGTACAATCATCTATGAAAGTCACAAAATATTTTTTTCCATTTCTAGTTTGAACAAATTTTAAATCACACAAATCTGTATGAATTAAACCAAGAGGCTCAGTTGTTCTCTCAACATGAGGGAATGGGGTTTTTGTGAGTTTTGCTTGTACACATACTTCACATTTCTCTTTGCTCAATTTGCATTTCGGAATTAGGTTTAAATTAATCAATCTTTGAACAGATTTATAATTTACATGCCCCAGTTTTTCATGCCAAACTTTGAACGGTTCAACCAAATAAGCATTTGGTTCATCTGCGAATAAGACTGGCTTAATACACATTTTGACCAGTCCATCCTCAACAAATCCTTTGCCCAAGAAAATATCATTTTTCTTTAGGACAAGTTTATCAGACTCGAAAGTTACTACAAATCCAGCTTTGCTTAATAGCGAACCGGAAATAAGATTCTTTCGCATATCTGAGACATATTTCACATTTTTGAGAATTATCTCTTGTCCAAAAGTTAGCGCAAGTTTCACTTCGCCACAACCTTCAATAATAGACGAGCCGGTGTTACTCATTAACAACCGCTCCTCATCATTGCATTTTTGATAAGTACAAAACATATTTTTATCAATGCATATGTGAGTGGTGGCACCTGTGTCATACGACCAGTCTTTTAAATTATTTTTAGACGTATTGACTTCTGTGACCATAGCACACATGTCATTTTCAATCTGAATGCTCTGATTAATTTCAGCAGACATCTCAATTTTCATAGCAAATAGAATCATAAATGGCAGACCACTCTCAAACTTAATTTGAGGCGTCGACTCATTCAATCCATCGCCGATCACACCATTTGATCTATCAAAGATCGATAAATTTGTGTTGTAAGACATACTTGAATTTTAAATCTGCTCACAAAATCCAACAAAAGATTAGTATATTTCAAATACCCAACACAAATAATGATCTAATAAACAAAAAATCAGAAAATATAAAATCTGAATCTTTAACGGTGCGACTCTATGAAACACAATGTCAAAGAATTAAACCGGATTAATTTCTAAAGCAAACGTCAGGACAGAAAGTATCAGCTGGTCAAATGATAAAATAATCAATCTTACGTTACCACAAGTAACCAAATGAAATGAAAATATTAATAACCAAAGAAACGATTGATTGCTGGTTGGAAATTAAATTAAACCAGGAACGTAAACCAAATAATTGAACCACTACAAAAATCAACCTTTGACAAATAAAAGACAGCAATATTCTTTTTCCTTTTACTCTTGACGTTAAACAAAAGAAATCGATGAGGTCGAAGAAAACGATTTATATATATATTTTTTTAAAGACTTTTAACCAAATCTGAATGAAATCCCGTTTAGAAATATCAATACAGAAGCGTAGATTGCAGAAATATATAAAAAATAATCCAATAGATCCTGCAAAATAAAAACGTTAGAGCAAGAATATGACTTTAACGCTGACACCGAGAGCAATCGGAGCCCAATCCGATTCCAACACCTTTTTAGAAAATATCAATTAACCCGTTCTTAAAAAAAAAACCTTATACAATAATCAGTCCGGTTAGTGCAAAGCAATAAACGGATATTTTGAGTTAAGACTGATAGGACCGTATTATATAAACTACGGAGAACTGAATATTGTAAAGAATAAAATTTATAAAAGTATACCAAAGATTAAGAAAAAGATGATTCAACTGCAGATGTGAGATATTATCTCTTTCCTTAACTCAAAATACGTCCCGTAGTGCGACGGTTTGATAACGTAATGAGTCCCAATATACAACTGCAAAAAATCTTCTGATTTGCGTCACTCTATCAGAAGCCTGGCGAAACTAGTTTTGTGTATACTCTCAGACTCAAAAGAAAATCAAAGAAAAGGATAAAAGAAATATGGAGGATTGTATGTTTTCTCTGTGTTTACACAAGTAAACACAAGTGCTCCTTTTATAACTTAATAAGAATGAAACACGTTATGTAATTGAATGAGTCGACTAACGTACAATCATAATAGTAATAAAAGAAATTGATTCCCATCACTACGATTTAAAAAACGTTAGTATATCAAGTCATAAAGTTGCATTGACCACATCAAAGCCAACAATATACTTTAATATGAGTTTATATTTCATATTTAACCAAATATAAAAATATTTTATGAATAAGATTTAAAACAAATTAATTGACATTAAAGTCTAATCAACATATTAAATCTAAATTCAAACCCAATTATCTAAAGTGAAATATTTGTTAAATTTTATATTTAACCAAATAATAGCTTTACAAGCTTTTCATATCATTCACTTTAGACATCAATTTCTCATTCAAAACAATTTCGATTTTGACCAGCAAATACACTATTTCATAGTGTTCACGGTGACGATTACATCGTGCCCAAATTCCGGTCTTTCCGACAGACGTCTCCGTCGAAAAACCCATCGGAAAAATGGTCCACACCACTTTGTCAAAAACGAGTTCCAACATAAGGTTCACATTATTCCATTTTATATGGAATCATACTTTTACATCATATGTCTTTCCATTCATTAGCCATTCTTATTCGGTTTGACTCATAATTAATTTGTATATTGAATATTACAGTGTGAACCGTTCTCACTCTTTGCCTCTCTTACTTTTCATTCTTCAGGTTTGGTATGGACGAGTTAGACTTTCCAAATAGATTGTTTCAGACAGGCTTTGATGTCAAGTAGATTTAGTTTCCCGGAGATTTGGGTTGCCTATGGTAGATTGGGGTTTATATTTTCCTTAACTTGGGTCTAGTGTTTAATATCAAGTGTTCTATTACAAGCCCCATTAGCTTTGTATTTCATGTTTCTTGTTCTATTACCAGCCCCATTAGTTTTGTATTTCATGTTGCTTATGAAGAATGTATATACATGTTTCCAGTATTATGGCAGGTGGATTTATTTTCACAAAGATTTCGGTTTCCTATGTATTGGGGTTTATATTTCTCTAATTTGAGTTTAGTGTTTATTATCAAGTGTTCTATTATCATCCCCATTAGCTTTGTATTTCATGTGGCTCATGAGGAGTGTAAATACATGTCTCCAGTATTATGGCAGGTAGATTTAATTTCCTAAAAATTTGGGTTGCCTATGGATTGGGTTTATATTTCTTTAATTTTGGTTTAGTGTTTACTTTTAAGTGTTCTATTACCATTTCTATTAGCTTTGTATTTTATGTTGCTCAATCTTGGTTTTAGTATGCTCATAGTATCATTTTAAATAGTACAATGTATATAGTATAGAAGTCTTCTCGTAATGGACGGTGCAAATGTGTACGTAATCCTATAACACACATTTATAATCATTAACCTACATCATTAAAATGTGTGTATGGTTTACAAATCAGAAGTTAGGGTTTAGTATTCCCAGTTAGGGTTTAGTATTCCCTAAACAACTTTTGTAATATGAAATAAAATATGTCGGTTGTTCCGTATAGAATGGCTTTATTCATTTTTATACTATACATAGGGAATGAAATACTGTTTTTTAGTTTAGTTTATGTTGGTTTCAGGTTCAGGTTGGATAAGAAGTACATACTTCGACGTCAGCATAGAAGTTCAAAAATGTTACCATTAAAATTATTTACTGTCAAAAATGTAAACTGTAAAAATATTTCCTCTCCGTTCTTGTTAAAAAAAAATTTGTGTTTTGATTTGTGGTTCTCATCACGACACACAACGCATGACGTCACATACTTTCGCTTGTAACTGGTTACCTGTTAAGGTAAGAGTCAAAACCGGATAGTTGATATCTTGCATATTTGCATTGTTTTATCCATTCATCCATTAGCATTTTCATCATATAGATTAGGATTTAGCCATGTCTAGGTTGCATTTTGCATTCATTGTCCTCATTAGGTGTTGGAGTGCCACATGGAGTTCTTGGGGACATTTGGATGCATTTGGAGCTTAAAGGACGTGAAACAGGTGATCATTGGACGAGCAGAGCATGGGAGCGAGGTTCCGCAGCGACGTCATGAGGTCGCTCCAAAGCACCTCTCAGAGCGACCTAGCTAGAGCGACCCCGTGAAGTCGCTCGCCATATTCATCCCGTAGGAAGCTAGAGCGACTTGCCCAGAGCGACGCACCGAGGTCGCTCGCATCTCACACCCTTCTCGGAGCGACCTCCCAAAGCGACACCCCGAGGTCGCTCGCGTCTCTATGGCGAGACGACACGAAGCGAAGCCTGGAGCGACCTCTCAGAGCGACCTACCAAGGTCGCTCCCGATCCAGAGCGACCCGTTGGAGCGACACACCAAAGTCGCTCGCGACCTCTCGCCCGGACACACCAAAAATCGGCCCTGGAGCGACTTCCCGGAGCGACACCTGCAAGTCGCTCCGCGTTATTTTGCTGCCGAAAATCATGATTTCTTAAGGACCTTTTGCAATTTATTTTGGACGTTTTGCACTTGGAAAAACCTATGTTTTAAACATCTTTTGTAGCCACCAGTGGCAGATTATCTTTTATCTTTTGATCTATTGAGAAATACACAAGAATCTCTTGGATTTTGATTGTTATGTTCTTGTGTTATTGTTGATTTCTTATCTATTTCTCTACATGATTAATCTGAAATCCAATATGGGTTTAAGAGGAATCATGGAGATTAGTGAGTAATCACCTTTTGAATTCATGGGTTAGGGAGATTAAGGGTGATTAGGTTAGTTCTAGGATGTTTTAGTGTAGATCATTCTTGTTCCTTGCTAGTAGAGTATTCATAATGCATCTTCTGAGTTGGCCACTCAAAAGTTGATCAATAGGCATTTCCCACCCAAAAGGTGTTTGATGAAATGCCTGAGACAACTCTCCTAGGCTTTTAGTATACTTTGCCAAAGACATTTGTTGTTAAAGATGCTAAGATAGCTAATAGACTTGTTAGTAATGATTGCTTTCATATTATTCAACCAAAGACATTTGATGTTTGAGATATGTTAGCAAATGAGCATTCATCTAGACATAGAGCTTGCTTAGAATTGTGTCTAGGCTTAAGGTTGATAGTTTGATTGATCATTTGCCATCCTTAGTTCGATACTTGATCACCCAAGGTCTAATCCCTATGCCCATGAGTTCTCTTTTCCCTTAGTCAAGAAAGTATCATTCTGTTATTGCTTTCTAGTTTAGTAGTAGTTTAAAACCCATCTAAATCATTGGTTGCACTTAGATTAAGTGAGTACTTGCATTCTCAGTGCTTTGATATCCCTCAGAACTGGTTCGACAATCTTTTATACTACAACATTTGTCTTAGGAGCCTTGAAAACTCCTAACATCAAATTGGCGCCGTTGCCAAATTCTGAGTAGATTTAAACATTGAGATTTAGTCACTTGCTTGAGACTAAGTCATTTTTATTTTCTTTTGTTACTGATTCTTCTTCACCTCCCTTTAATCTACAGGTGTATGCACTTGAGGAGCAGGGGTCCATCAAACCTAGTTCCAAGAGCTGCAGATATCAGAGCTTTAGAGAGAGAGTGTGCTAGAAAGAGAAGAGAAGAAGAGCAACAGGCTCACTTGCAGAGATTGGATACTGATATGGGAGACATACCTCAAAACCAACAGCGAGCAGCGCGACCTATTGGCACTTATGACCGCCCCAACATTCATGGTCATAGATTGGGAATCCGAGCACCAGCTGTAGCAGCCAACAACTTTGAGATCAAGTCAGGACTCCTCAACGTGATTGAGAACAACAAGTATCATGGCTTGGCTCTAGAGGATCCATTTGATCACTTGGACAGGTTCGACAGCTACTGTGGGTTGTCAAAAACCAATGGTGTGTCCGAAGATGCCTTAAAGCTCAAGCTATTCCCTTTCTCTTTGGGGGATAAGGCACGTCAGTGGGAGAAGTCTCTACCCAGCGACTCCATTACCACTTGGGATGACTGCAAGAAAGCATTCTTGGAGAAGTTCTTCTCTACTTCAAGAACTGCTAAGCTGAGAAACGAGATCTCCAGCTTTCAACAGAAGGGCTTGGAAGGCTTCAGTGAAGCCTGGGAGAGATTCAAGGGCTATCAAGCTCAATGCCCACACCATGGTTTCTCTAAGGAGAGCTTGCTGAGCACATTCTACCGTGGTGCTCTCCCTAAGTACAGAGCCAGACTGGATACAGCTAGTAATGGGTTCTTCTTGGGGAGAACTGAGGAGGATGCAGAGGAGCTGGTTGACAACATGGTTAAGAGTGATGCAGTCTACAGTGGAGACCACGACAGAAGCAGTAGAACTGAGGATAAGCAAACGAGGAAGGAGTTGAAAGCTCTACAGGATAAGATAGACATCCTCCTTGCTGATAAAGCTACCCAAGAGCAGCTGCACTTTGTCGGCAACCCAAGCCAAGAGACACCAGTTGTTGTCCATGAAGTTGAGGGTTTGGAAGGTCAGGAAGAGCTGTGTTTCATCAACAACAATGGTAGCTGGTACAAGAAAGAACCCAACTTTCAGTACAACAACTACCAACAGAAGTCCTATTCCAACAACCAGCAGAGTGGTTATCAGCCTCGGAACAACCAGCAAGGCAGCTATCAGCCTCAGCAAAACCCCTCGTCTGGTTCCTCTGCTCCTCAAGAGAGCAGCACTGATACCTTACTGAAACAAATCTTGGAGTCTCAGACTAGAAGTGAGAAGCATGTTGGTTATGAGTTGAAGAACCTTCATACCAAGATTGATGGGAGCTACAATGAGCTCAACAACAAATTCTCACACCTTGCTTCTACAGTCAGGAATTTAGAGAATCAGTTTGCTTCCATGAACACTCACCAGAATCGCCAGCAAGGATCTCTACCTGGAAAGTCTGACCAAAACCCCAAGGAGGCCAAAGCTATCACCCTTAGGAGTGGTAAACAGTTGCCTCCTAGAACCCTCACCAAGGATGCTGAGAAACTAGGTGAGGGGGTTGCCATCAACATAGATGATGAAGTGGTGATTGTTGATGAGAAGATCAATGACGAGATCTTGGAGAAGATAGTGGAAGCCAAAGGTAAAGGAAAGGTTGGGGAAGAGAAGAAGACAGTAAAAGATGGTGAAGTTGTAACTCCAGCAAGTGAAAGTTCTTTTGTTCCTCCTCCCTATGAATCCAAACTTCCATTCCCTGGTAGATTCAAGAAGCAGCTGCTAGAGAAGTACAAGGCTCTGTTTGAGAAGCAAATGAGTGAAGCTCAGGTTGCAATGCCCATCATCGATGCTTTCATGTTGATTCCTCAATACAACAATTTCCTGAAAGATGTTGTAGCTGCAAAGAAGAAGGAGATGGAAGGCATGATGACTCTTACCCATGAGTGCAATGCCATCATCCAGAGGCTTGATGTTCCAGAGAAATTAGAGGATCCAGGAAGCTTCACACTACCTTGTGCTCTTGGACCTATGGTATTTGAGAAAAGTCTCTGCGATTTGGGAGCTAGTGTCAGCTTGATGCCTTTGTCTGTTGCAAAGAAGCTTGGATTCACTCAGTACAAGAAGTGTAGACTCTCTCTGGTGTTAGCTGATCGTTCAGTGAAGTACCCTGTGGGCATCTTAGAGGACCTCCCTGTGAAGATTGGAAGGTATGAGATACCTACAGATTTTGTGGTGCTTGAGATGGGTGAGGAGGCTCAAGACCCATTGATTCTAGGAAGGCCATTCTTAGCTACAGCAGGAGCTATTGTTAATGTGAAGGAAGGCACGATTGATCTCCATTTGGGTAAAGAGAACATCCTCCACTTTGACATCAAGGAGAAAATGAGGAAACCAACTGTGTTCGGGCAAGCCTTCTACATTGAAGAGATGGCCACTCCTGCTGATGAGCATCTTGAAGAGTTACCACCTGAGGACGACGAGGAGGGAGCATCTCCCTCTACTCATTCCCTATAGAAGGTAAACCACCACACTCCCTTGTATATACCATTTCATTTTTTGCATATTAGTCTTCTTTTCGGTATCTCTCTCTCTACTTGATAACACAGAGACTGTGTAACTCAAGTTTGGGGGAGGTACCAAGTATTTGATCATGTTTGCTTTGATGTTGTTTCATTGAGTCATGCATTGCATACCTATTTGCATATAAAAAAAAAAAATCAATCATTTAGTTTGCATCATTTGCATTTCTAGGAGAGTCTAGAGCATATAGGTTGCATTCACTTGCATTGGGAGCAATGATTTGAATGCCTTGTAAAGAACACTACGTTGCACTTGACTAGCTTTTGCACCTCTCAAAAAGACTTGTATGTTTCGAGCCTTGAAAACTCTTCCTGAAACTTGTTGATTGCTGAAACTCAGTCTTTGAAGCCAACTACAACCTTATTAGAAATGAATGAACTTAATGCTTCTTGCTTAGGGTCCCTTGTGTACTGAGTCATGGCTATACACACTGGAGTTGTCACATCTTTTATGCCAATCTTTTTGACAAACTCTAGTGGTAGACCACTCCCAAAACCTTTCCTTCCTTTTAAGCTTTCATTGTTTGATGAGTGAGGCCTTCTTCGGAAAGTCTTACATGCGCATAATGTTGAGAGTATCGGGAACGACAATGCTTGATCTTCATTTTGCTAGATTGGACACTCTTTTGTCTAGCTATAGGTGGGAGGGTGAGTGTTGTGATCATGATTTGGGAGAAATGAAAAATAAAAAGGATAGACTCTTTGTGCTTAAGTGAATCGATTTTCTGGGATAAGTAGAGAACCTCTAGCTCTAGTTTTGAAAAGTCTTGGCCCCCAACCTAAAAAAAAAAAAAAATATATAAAAAAGAAATCGAAAAAAAAAAAAAAAAAAGAAAAAGAAAAGAAAAGGGGGGCTAGCAAAGTTGTTAGGAGCTAAGAAATGTTTTGAGGTTGTGAAAAATCCCTTGTAGATTTCAAAGAGAAGGAGTTAAAGTTCTTAGGATCTTTTGGTGAGAGATGTGAGTAGGGTTTGACATTGGGAAATGATTGTGTGATTTGTATGTTTGGGAAAAGGGTAGAACAATGGAGATTGAGCATTGTATGCATGAGTTGGTCCCTTTCTTAGATATATTATGTGCAATGTCAAGGCTACTTGTTTTGAGAGTAAACCACCTTAAAGATCATATGTTTTGAACCTCTTGAATCACTTGAATAAAAGCCTTTCCTTACCAAACCAAATGACTTGGACCAACTGACCATTTGCAAGAATTCACCTGATGTTTTGTGCTTAATGAATGTGAGAGTTGGTTGATTTGAATGTGTGGATGCTTGATGATGAGTGTAAGAACAAAAAGAGTTAAGATAGGCCTAGAGAAGCTAGAGTGTAATAAGAGAGTGTGCTAGTTGTGTTTCTTTTGGCTATGTGCTCCCACCTTCAACCTCTCTCCCTATGAGTTCTAGAAAGTTCACTTGTGGACAAGTAAAAGAACAAGTTTGGGGGAGTTGATATCTTGCATATTTGCATTGTTTTATCCATTCATCCATTAGCATTTTCATCATATAGATTAGGATTTAGCCATGTCTAGGTTGCATTTTGCATTCATTGTCCTCATTAGGTGTTGGAGTGCCACATGGAGTTCTTGGGGACATTTGGATGCATTTGGAGCTTAAAGGACGTGAAACAGGTGATCATTGGACGAGCAGAGCATGGGAGCGAGGTTCCGCAGCGACGTCATGAGGTCGCTCCAAAGCACCTCTCAGAGCGACCTAGCTAGAGCGACCCCGTGAAGTCGCTCGCCATATTCATCCCGTAGGAAGCTAGAGCGACTTGCCCAGAGCGACGCACCGAGGTCGCTCGCATCTCACACCCTTCTCGGAGCGACCTCCCAAAGCGACACCCCGAGGTCGCTCGCGTCTCTATGGCGAGACGACACGAAGCGAAGCCTGGAGCGACCTCTCAGAGCGACCTACCAAGGTCGCTCCCGATCCAGAGCGACCCGTTGGAGCGACACACCAAAGTCGCTCGCGACCTCTCGCCCGGACACACCAAAAATCGGCCCTGGAGCGACTTCCCGGAGCGACACCTGCAAGTCGCTCCGCGTTATTTTGCTGCCGAAAATCATGATTTCTTAAGGACCTTTTTGCAATTTATTTTGGACGTTTTGCACTTGGAAAAACCTATGTTTTAAACATCTTTTGTAGCCACCAGTGGCAGATTATCTTTTATCTTTTGATCTATTGAGAAATACACAAGAATCTCTTGGATTTTGATTGTTATGTTCTTGTGTTATTGTTGATTTCTTATCTATTTCTCTACATGATTAATCTGAAATCCAACATGGGTTTAAGAGGAATCATGGAGATTAGTGAGTAATCACCTTTTGAATTCATGGGTTAGGGAGATTAAGGGTGATTAGGTTAGTTCTAGGATGTTTTAGTGTAGATCATTCTTGTTCCTTGCTAGTAGAGTATTCATAATGCATCTTCTGAGTTGGCCACTCAAAAGTTGATCAATAGACATTTCCCACCCAAAAGGTGTTTGATGAAATGCCTGAGACAACTCTCCTAGGCTTTTAGTATACTTTGCCAAAGACATTTGTTGTTAAAGATGCTAAGATAGCTAATAGACTTGTTAGTAATGATTGCTTTCATATTATTCAACCAAAGACATTTGATGTTTGAGATATGTTAGCAAATGAGCATTCATCTAGACATAGAGCTTGCTTAGAATTGTGTCTAGGCTTAAGGTTGATAGTTTGATTGATCATTTGCCATCCTTAGTTCGATACTTGATCACCCAAGGTCTAATCCCTATGCCCATGAGTTCTCTTTTCCCTTAGTCAAGAAAGTTTCATTCTGTTATTGCTTTCTAGTTTAGTAGTAGTTTAAAACCCATCTAAATCATTGGTTGCACTTAGATTAAGTGAGTACTTGCATTCTCAGTGCTTTGATATCCCTCAGAACTGGTTCGACAATCTTTTATACTACAACATTTGTCTTAGGAGCCTTGAAAACTCCTAACATCAATAGTTTGTGTATGAAATGTATGACACTAAAATAACGTCAAAATCAAGGTTACTTACTTAATTTAGTCCCGATTTACGGTTAGTAATTAACCCTTAATATTATATATTGTGCATTTTAAACTGGTACGGTATAAACCAATGTGAAGAGTGGGTTTTTATACTAGAATTCAAAACTAAAGCATGTATTTGAAATGTACGCATTTATTATTCTAAATGATCAATACTATTAAAAGAGAAGGAGTTTTAAAAAATCTACCTATGAAAGTTGTTTGGACCCTTTCATTTAACTCATTATTTTTTGGTCTTACCTTAAACTTAGACTAACAATATATTACCATATATTTCTCTAACAATAATTTATTCAATTTCTTTACTTATTCAAATATCACTCATAAATCTTAATCATTACTATTACTATATTTACCATTTTGACTTTTAATTATAAAAGTATTGAAACTAATGTTTTATATTATCACTTTTATCATATAATATATGATTTAAGGCAAGAGAAATTACACGACATTTATGTATACATTCTAACTTCCTCTTTCCTATTAAAATCTCATATTATATACTAAACTTTCAACCGTTTATAGTTTGATAGATATTTTCATATTTAAAAATGAGTTTTTTAAAAATATTTCATCAACCATGTTGTTGTACAATAACATTAAAAATCTATATCAAAAGGTTGTTGGACCCGATATGGACGTAATGAGTCCATACTGTTCGGGTATTTAGGATCCTAAGAAAATTCGAAATATCTAAAAAATCTAAAAAAATATCTGAAACACGAAAAGTACTTGAAACTGCAAACATATACCCAAAAAAATTCAAATACCTAAAAATTCAAAATATTATTCAAAATCTGTCACTGGACTGAAAATACCCCAAAGTTTTATTCAAATACCCAATTCTTTTTTTAATTTGAAAATTTACCTGAAATCAAAAACTATAATCGTAAACCAAAAACCTAAAAAAAATATCCATAATGCTGGAAATATATTCGAAATATCCAAATATACCTAATAAACACAACATATTTATGATCGGGTCTAGGATGGGATCCGGACTCAAACAAAGACCTGCGGGTCCAAAAAAACCCCAATAGGTTATCTTCTCTGGACCTGAACTAAACCTATATTTTTGGGTCGGTTCGGTTTATTTTTTTTATCCGGATATAATTCTCATACCTAAAAGAAATTTACGTATAAAAGTGTACATATAAAATATTAAATAAATTAATTCATAGATTATATAACTATTAAAAATTATATTTTCGATATAATAAGACTTTGTATTATAATATAATCCAAAAAATCTGCGCTTTCCAAGCGCGGGTCAAAATCTAGTAACTCATTTAAAGTTGGAGTAGTTCAGGATGGATATATAATTTATCGGCAAATGATTTCCAATATCGTTAAAATGATCTATTAGCCGCTAGAGAGATAAAACCCACTGACCGAAAGAGCAGCTGTGATGTTCAATAAGTGATTAACGGTGGCGGACATTACTAATATGTATGTTCTAATATATTAAAAACCTTAAAGACATTTATAATAGAAGAAAGGAATATGACATCCATGTCCTTTTCATTTTGATGATTGATGTACCATACATTTGACCAACATCAAATAAATAGTTTGCTAAAGTTGCGATTAGTACGACTTAAACAAGGTATTGTATATTTTCATATTTTGCCAAATTTGGGTAGCTTTTGATTTCTTAAGAGTTACATGATCATTTAATTTATAATTTATATAACAAAAATTTACAACAAGATCATTTAAAAAAAATAATAATTGAAACTTCTAAATAAAATTTAACTATCTTTAATATAACTAATAATATAAATTTTCATTTTTATTCTATATTATCTCTCAAGACTAAAAATAAAATAAAATTCTAAATTAACAATGTTTGAACTATAATATTTTAAAATATAATTATTAATTTATAAAAATTGCTGAATTCATATGTTTTAATATATTTTTTGTAAATTATGATGGTAATTGTTATTAAGGTGTACATATCAAGTAGAATATATAAATGGTGTGTTTTTTTATTTTATTATTTCATATATTAAATTATGTATTTTGTAAATGTTTCCAAATGTTAAATGATAGAATAATACTTTTTGAATTATTAAAATAATTAAAGAATGACTGTAAACAAAAAAAATATTATAATCCTTGTATATATTCATAGAGTTGTTTACATTGGTTTATATGTGTTACAGAATGACTGGTATCATATTTATATGTGTATTAGCCCTAGTTTAAAAAATATATATTTATATGTGTATTATATATATTAGTTATTAATTATAATATAGTAGTTTTGTATATTTGCATTAAAGTTTTTTTAAATGATCATCTTATTGTTTTATAAAATTATGTTATATTTTAGAATTATATTAAAACCATTTAATAATGATTTTTATTTTAAAACTATATTTAAAACCATATGAAGTTTATTAATTTATTAAAAAGCACTGTCTAATGTATTCATGATATTAGCTTTTTCTATTTTACCTCTCTAGTCTCTACCATTTTACAATGTTTTTCCCAGGCATAATCAAACCACGTGTCCCACGAACCCGCATAGCTCATTTCTTTGCCACTCTCTCTCTCTCTCTCTCCCGCAACTTTCTCCCCAGCCCTCTTTCCAGATCTCGGCGGCGACAGATCCAAATCGGCGAATCATACTATACAACCCACGATAGTACTAACTCCGACTTGAGCTTCAAATCCTACACTTCCGTTACTGATCTCCGCGAAATTGATTCCCCATCTCTTTCCGATGTATGATCTGGAGCATGCGAGGTGTACCATAATCTGAGATGGCTTCAATCCGGCGAACTCTCTCGCCGCTCTACCACGATCGTCCCTTCGACAACGGAGGCGCACCGTTCTCCCCCTCCTCCATCTCATCCCGCACCAGTAAACACAACTCCTCGCAGTTTCTCTCGTTCCTCACAGCGACGACTGATCCCAAACCCTCCCGCCGAGGTCCATGGCGGCGACCGTTTTACCAATTCCTCGCTTTCTTTCTCATCGGATTCCTCTTAGGTATGACACCGTTCGGTCAAATCGATGACGTCAACGGTACCGATCGGTCCAACTTCGAGATCAAACCTCCCAACAACGTGAAACGGGAAGAGGTAGGCATAGATGGAGTAAGTTTCGTGGCGGAGGAGAAGAAGAAGGAGGATTTCGATTTGGTTGTGCCGAGGAAGCTTGTGATTGTGGTGACGCCAACGTACAATCGAGCGATGCAGGGGTATTACTTGAACAGAGTTGCTCAGACGCTGAGGCTAGTGGAGCCTCCTGTGTTGTGGATAGTGGTGGAGGGCAATGCGGCGTCGTTTGAGACCTCGGAGATTCTGAGGAAGACGGGGGTGATGTATAGGCACTTGGTTTGTAAGAGGAACATGACGAGTATTAAGGATCGAGGTGTTCATCAGAGGAACACTGCCTTGGAACATATTGAGTTGCATAAGCTTGATGGGATTGTTTACTTTGCTGATGATGATAATGTCTACTCGCTTGAGCTGTTTGAAAGCTTGAGAGAGATTAGGTGAGTTGAAAAGAGTGGATCTTTACCTTTGCTTGTGGTAATGGATGGAACTTATGATCACTTATGCCTGTTAACTTGTGAGAAATAGAGTTATTAGATCATTGAGTTGGTTTCTGTTGAGAGACTGTGCTTCAGTTTTAGTCTAGCAGAACTCTATTGGTATAAACTTCTTTTATTGGCATCTTGTGTGCCTTGTTTCGTGCAGTCTTAGTGATCCTAGTATTGTTGGTGCTGTGTTTCGACACCCAATATAAACATTTCTGTAGCATGCGCTTGTTAATATGATGTTGAAACTGATGATTATATTAAGTTTTCTACACAAAATCTGGAACTTTTTGGCCGCCTGCCTCTATTGTTCTCTCTGCTTTGCTGCTTGGTCTTCCATGTGCTCAAGTCTTGTTCGTTTGAAAAAATATTTAATTTCTTGTTATTTGAATGGGCTTTGTTGAACTTCTCTGCATAGTATAGATGCTGATTGTTTGTTATTGAAAAGCTTATATTCTTTTTGAAGTATATATCTCTCAGTTTAGTTTGTTATGCTTATCTATCTCATATGTGTAGGCGGTTTGGAACTTGGCCTGTTGCAATGCTTGCGCCAAGCAAAAACAAGGCCATCCTTGAAGGGCCAGTATGCAATGGGAGTCAAGTAATAGGATGGCACACTAATGAAAAGAGTAAAAGACTACGAAGGTTCCATGTTGATATGTCAGGGTTTGCTTTCAACAGCACTATACTCTGGGACCCTAAAAGGTGGAAACGTCCTTTTCCACATCCAACCCGCCAACTAGACACAGTGAAGGAAGGTTTCCAAGTATGACTTTTTTTTCTTCATCTCTGGTGCCCAGTGAACCGTCTTGTAATCTTCTTATACATGACATGGTGTGTGTTTCCAAGCAGGAGACAACATTTATAGAACAGGTGGTAGCAGATGAAAGCGACATGGAAGGTGTTCCACCAGCGTGCTCGAGGATACTGAACTGGCATCTTCACTTGGATGCCCTAGATGTCCCTTATCCACAAGGGTGGGTGATGCAGAAGAATCTCGAAGCTGTCATAACTGTGAGATAGTTCCCAAGATACAACTTTTGACTGGTAAAGATTTAATAGGGTTCAGGAACTTTTGAAGTCTCAGGTGTTCAGGAACTGATAAGCAAAAAGGTGAAGTTCAAGACCATGAAAATTTGGTATGTTTTGAATTTGGTGTATTTAGTATGAGATGGAATTATATTTTTTTTTCCTTTGGAGATATTCCAACACACGGTCTGAGTCCAGACAACAATGAACAAAGTAAGGAGTCGTTCACAATCATTGCATAATTGTTCATATTTTGTGTCTAAAACGTTTACAAGTATTTTCAAAGTGAATGGTCTCTCAAGATTTGCTTCTATGCCAGTTGGCCATGCGTCTTACGGTCTCTGGATGAAGATTACGTTAGTAAAGACGTGCAGATAGCTCAACAATTAATTGTTCTTCGATTTTACAGAATGTCATGTTAGGATTGTCCCAAAATGTGAGTAAGTGGGATGCATCCAGCTCAAAAGATATCTGGTTGGGTTTTTATTTCGGCAGACGCTCTGGTTCGAGCTCTGACATCTCTGGAAAAGATTTTACAGTATTTATTAGAACAATGAGAATATTTTGAGCGTCAGGAGCAAACCTTTTTTCATAAAGCGAAGAATAGATAAACTAGTCTCTGAGCTTCAGAAATTGATAAAACAGAAACATCATGTCAGAGGTTCCAGCCAGTGGAGACAATTGTTGAAGTTATCTAATATTTAGGATGAAAATAAGTGTCAGCAAATCAACCCAACACTAAAAGTCAAGGTTTATAAACTGAAGCATGCCCGTTGCATATGCTGCCAATAAGTTATGTAGTCGTAGTAAGCCTTTATATAGAATAATAATAATTCAAAGAGAACGAAGCAAAATGCCATCAAGAGAACTGTAAATGGCTTTTGGAGGTTGACTGCCTGTTCCAGAATGATTACTCACTTGATTACTAGATTATATTATTTGAGTATTACCTCTGTTTTTATTCCTTCTGTAGTAAATCCAGTCTGTGAGAGATCTAACTACCTGTTGCAAATCGCTCAACATGCTCTTATATGTATGTTAGGTGATACACTAAAGTGAAAACATAATCATGCCTCAATAATAGACATTGCCCATTTAAGCGCTATACATTTTAAAATGGAGCGTCGACTCAAATGATCGATGGCCACACACATCTTGAGGTTGTTAGATCCATCCCAATCACACTCGTTGCAATATCACCAAACCAAGAGCCAACATACAAAAACAAGAGGGCACGCCTCCATAGCCACAGGTCAGTTAGTTAGATGCAAACCATGCATCACATACTAGTCGATCACACCAATTCTGAGTGAGTTAGGTAGAAATTCTAACAGAAAGAAAAACCATAGAACCAAACCAAATCAAACCAAGAGCTTTCGAAAGGTGTTAACCAAAAAGTTAACCAAATACCAAACCAAATCGCATAAATTAAAACCGGTTCGACTTTCTCGGTTACATTATTCTTCTTTATGGTCCCGATGCTCTTCCGACAAAGGAATCAGAATCAAAGCATCCCATTCCGTTCAAGCAAAACAAAACACATTTAGGGTTGAAAACTCATTTCCAATTCACCGAGAGAGAGAGAGAGAGAGAGAGAGAGAGAATGGAAGGATGGGATCCGAACACGAAGTCGACGTTAACGCGAATCCCTCTTCTGACGACGAAAGCGGGGCCAAGAGACGGCGATGCATGGAAACAGAGGCTTAAGGAAGAGTACAAGTCTCTGATAGCGTACACCCAGATGAACAAGTCCAACGACAACGACTGGTTCCGCATCTCCGCTTCCAATCCCGAAGGTACGCGTTGGACTGGCAAGTGTTGGTACGTTCACAACCTCCTCAAATACGAGTTCGATCTCCAATTCGACATCCCTATCACCTACCCCGCCACTGCCCCCGAGCTTGAGTTGCCTGAGATCGACGGCAAAACCCAAAAGGTTAGGGCTTTCTGTGGTTTCTGCTCAATTGGGTTTTGTCTTTGTTCTGATCCCTCTGTGTTTGTTCTCTGTAGATGTATCGAGGTGGGAAGATTTGTTTGACTGTGCATTTCAAGCCGCTCTGGGCTAAAAACTGGTAACTTTATTTGTTATGCTCCTGACATTGTTAGAGAATCATGCAATATTTTAGTTTAGAGTTTAGTCTGTTTTTTTTGTTGTTGTTGTTGTTGTTGTTGTTGTTGTTGTTGTTGTTGTTGTTGTTGTTGTTGTTGTCTTATGATCTTACCTAGATTAGTTTGTTGTCGATGTTGAGTTTATTATGCTTCTGGCTGCATTGCCATTGTTGGAGAAGCATGATTTTTTAAGATCAGTTTAGTCTGGTTTGTCTTAAGATGTTACTTAGATTGGTTTGTTGTTGATGTTATTTCTGTTAGGTAGGGAAACTCTACTATTAAGCTGTTTGTACAGGTTGAAATGACTAGTTATTGTCTTGAGTTGACATCTTATTCTTATAAATGAGAAACCAACCAAAGCTTGGGTTTTTATGCGATCCATTTGTATGACGAATATGAGCAGCCATTTTTTGTTTTCTTGGCATTGATGAATGGCTTTTTTTGTTTATGCAGTCCTAGGTTTGGTATAGCACATGCGCTTTGTTTGGGACTCGCTCCATGGCTTGCTGCAGAGATTCCAATTCTTGTCGACTCGGGAATGATTAAGCACAAAGATGACGCAGCCTCCTCTGCTGAATCTTAGTCTATGTAATCTCAGAGTTGAGGTGGTTGTCAGTAATAGCTGAAGTAAAAAATGACTGAGGCGGATGCGTCTACCCTATAAAAAGCTTACATGAAACCCAATAAAGATTTAAGCTATTGCAATGTTTTTTTTTCTTGAAATACTTGTACAACTTGAGAATATATGATGCTCGTTTTGCACTTGGTTTGTTGACTTGAAACCGGCTCGTTGATCATGCATGAGTCATTGAAGCATCAAACACATAGTCTACAGACAATATAGTTGCTAACATCTGCATTAGCTGATGAATATTCCGCACGATTCATGAGGATCTATGGTGAATTGAAATGGCAGTATAGTTTAATTGGAATGACCTTCCCATTCATTTTCAGGGTTTAAGACTTATTTTTTTTAAGTTAGTTGATTAATTGTTTAGTCTCTACAGTTTAGTGTTAGGTTATTTTTTATTCTTATAACAATTTAGTTTTACATCAGGTAAATTGCACCGTTGCACTAGTGTATATTGTCTAACTTGGTGGTTGGTCCCTGATTCCTGAATCAACCCCCTCTACACATTAAGAACTTAGGAAAGCAATGCTCTTTTTATATATGTTGACTTTTGGCGGCTCATGCCCATGCTCATGCATACCATACTCGTCTATATGTAGCTTTTAGCATCATCACACTCAATTGCTATGAGTTAGAGACGTTATGCTGTATATATAATAAATCTAATTATATAAAAGAGAGTTTACTCTCTCCTGGGCGTGCCACGTCAGCATCCAGCTAGGAAATTCGTTGCACGAGAGGACGACACGTGTCCGACCAATGAAACACATCGTTTCATTTAATCCAATTCGGGATGGGCTTTCATTGTTTATTGCGTGTTGGGCTGTTAATTTGGATCCTGTAGCCGGCCCTGGTAGATGACGACCGTCTCTCTTCTTCGTGCGACGGAAAGACGATGTCTGAACTTCCTTACGCTATCTAAAACGGTCCGACTAATCGAATCGAAATCTCATCTTCTTCTTTTGTTTTCTCTTCTCTTCCCTCTACAGTTTCAGAAAATTTCTCTTTCGCCTCCCTTCGTCGCCTTAAGAGGTTCTCAGTTTGATTAATTTCAAAATTATTATCCCGAAATGTGTCTGTGCTGGGCATATCAATGTTATTTCTTCTCAATCATGTGATTTAACCTTTTAGGTTTACGATTCATAGAGCTTAATTAATATTTATTTCACTGGTAGATTGCCTTTGTTGAGTTTGTGTAATCTATCATTAATTGGGTTAACATTACTCTCTTTGCCGTTTCTTTCACTTAAAAATCTGAACTTTGAGAGCCTTTGTGACTGTTTGTGCAGGTTTTTAGTTGGGTTCAGAACATCAGATATTTTGGTTCTAGATGGATGATTAGGGTAAGATGTATACATTAACTGTTCTTTATATATATAGATACTGATTACTTTCGGTTAGTAATCAGCCCTCTTGGAGCGAGCAGTACGTGTACGAACGCCGCGCCACTGAGAAGCTTGCGGACGATGAAGAAGCCGAGACACTCTTTGTGGCGTTAGCTGAGTTTGAAGAGCGATGCAAGGAGCCGGAACGTGCTAGGTTTATCTACAAGTTTGCTTTTGATCATATTCCTACAGGGAGAGTTTAGGATTTTTATAAAAATTTTGTGGCGTTTGAGAAACAGTATGGTGATAAGGAAGGGATTGAGGACGCCATTGCTGGGAATAGGAGGTTTCAGTATGAAGATGAAGTGAGGAAGAACCCTTTGAACTATGATTCTTGGTTTGATTACGCTATGCTTGAAGAAACTGTGGGGAACAAATATAGGATAAGAGAGATCTATGAGATGGCTATTGCTAATATTCCATCTCCTGAAGAGAAACGATACTGGCAAACACACATCTATCTCTGGTGAGTTTATTCTTTTTCAGTTTGGTTTTGGAAATAATGCATAATTGATTTAGCTAGAATTAGAATGTTTACTTATTACGTAGTTATGTGAATCATGCGTTGAATAAGAAGGTTAATTCTTTAAACTGAGTTGTTAGAGTTTGATCATGGTTTGCATAATTAGTTTCTTTAACAGTGAAAGCTATTATTATTTGTCTTTTATTAGCATATTTGGTTCTGCGATTTTGACAATAATGCAGAATTATTTTAGAATGTTGGGTTCATGGTTTGCGTAAGATGTCGACCATGCTACGCATAAGAAGGTTAATATGGGGTTTGGGTTTGGTTGACTTAGTCAGTATTAGCTCTTATTGAGTTTTAAGCTGCACATTCATGTCACAATTAATCTTTTGAAATAGATTGTTGCACTATGTGGAAAGCTATTGTTGGTTGTTTGTCTTTTATTAGCATATTTTGATCTGCGATTTACTGAAACAGTGACACTGATATAACTAATTGGTGTAGGATTAACTATGCATTGTATAAAGAGATTAAGACGGAAGATGTGGAGCGTACACGAGATGTATACAGGTACGCCAAAGCCTACCTATTCTGAAACTTGTGAAGTTACTTTCATTTGTGTTTCACCCTAGCAGTTTAGTCTGGCTGTCTGTATTCATCTTACCAAACATTACATAGAATGTCTTAAGCTTATCCCACACTCCAAATTTTCCTTTGCCAAAATATGGTTGCTTGCTGCTCAGTTTGAAATCTGGCTATTGAATCTCGCCAGTGCTCGGCATATATGAGGAAACAAACGCTATTGGGAAAGCTCCAAAAGATAAAGTAAGCATGAAATGTGTTTGAACGTTATATGTTTCATTGCTTTCATTTAATGTACTTATTTTTGGTTATATTTTTCTTCCGTAAACAGATATTCAAGAACTACATTGAGATTGAGCTCCAGCTGGGAAACATAGATAGATGTAGAAAGCTTTATGAGCTTTATCTTGAGTGGTCTCCAGAGAATTGCTATGCTTGGAGCAAATACGCTGAGCTAGAGAGGTCTCTTGATGAGACTGAACTAGCTAGAACTACCTTTGAGCTTGCAATATCTCAGCCAGCACTTGACATGCCCTAACTGCTATGGATGGTAAAATATTCAGTCCAATAGATTCAAAAAAGTAAAATAATCCTCGGACTTGAATCGCTTGGATCATTGAAATTTTAATTTTTTTTTGGTGTGGAAGGCGTACATAGATTTTGAGATATCAGAAGGAGAATCAGAGAGGACACGAGCTTTATATGATCGACTATTGGACCGCACAAAGCATTACAAGGTGTGGCGGTGTGGGTTAGTTTTGCAAAGTGTGAAGCTTCTGCTGCGGAACAAGAAGAAGACGAGGAAGAGGAAGACCAAGAAGAAATAGATGCTATTGAACTCAACAAAGAGTGCATCAGACGTACCTGAGGTTACTTTATAACTACATGTTATATGAATTTTGATTACAACCTTGAGACATGTATTAACTGTAAGAGGGAAGATTCAATGCAGAAAAATGTATCAATGGATCAGCTGCAATCACAAAATGAACAGGAGAGGAGCTTGATATTTTTTTGTAAACGATGGATAATCGGGGATGGTCTCTGAAGTGGTATATGGCTACACAATGTCTTTATAATTAATCCAACTCTCAGACCAGATTTTATTTTATCAATTTCAAAATTTTTATCATGTCTTTTTCTCTGTTTTCCAATAAATGTTGATAGCTCTGCACATCTGTCAAGAACACTTAGCAATTGTAAAGGAGAGTCCTCTTATTCACATTTGATATCGTGACAGCATTTTTATGTAACAACATAGTATGTAACCTACATCTATACGCATTAAGTTACAGAACGTAACCAATCTATATATGGCCAAATACTATCAAGTTTACAAACATCCAACTTGAATAGAAAACACTTAACCCAAGATTTGTAAACTTGAATACAAAACACTTAACTCAAGATTTGTATTTATACAAAAATGTAAATAATTTAAAAAGCTTCAATTTATAAACCACTTTCTGCTAATAAATTCATGATAAAGTACAAGATGTATCTTTTTTTTTTGACAACAAGACATTCACAAACTCATATTAACTCTGTAAACCAAATCGATAACTCAAGTACAAGATGTATCATGAATGATTATTCGATTTTTTCTTATAAACTTTGAGATCTGAGATTAATATGTAGTGTACAAAATAAATAGGATAATAGTAATAACTGTTTTGTTAAAATGTATGAAAATAAAAAAAAAACATATAACTGTAGGATTCTATTGATGCTATGTTGAATGTATTATTAAAATTTCTAAAATGAATAATAAAATAAATAGATAAAATTGTTGTAAAATAATTATGAATCTTAATGCTATTTTTAGTTAAAATAAATTAAAAATTAATACATAATTTTTTTATTAGTTTATTCACACGCCCGCCCGTAGGGCGGGTTTGCTCTAGTAATATATATATTATACTAGATACATCATTATATATATACTTTATCTAAAGAAACATAAAGTAGTGAGCAACTAGCCTTACGGGAGACGAAAGGCATGCCTTAAGAATTTAGATAGATGAACCACACAAGTGACAAGTGTAGTCGAGTTATGTTGGTTCAGTTATGTTTAACCAATCATGTTGTTTTCTTGAATACTTCTCGAAACAAATAAACTCTACAACAATGGTAATATACTCTCGAAACAAAGCACTAAAGAAGCTAAACGAGACGAGAGAGAGACGACAATAACGATAAAGTGGTTAAAAAGCTCAAACCAAATAAGATAACGGATGGGTTAATGATGGGGTTTGAAAGTCTGTAACCAGTTGTTGAGACGTTCCATAGCTGACAAGTCCATCTTCTTGGGAAAATTAGGGTTAGTAACAGCTTTGGCTAGTGGCCCCACCACCACTCGAAGCTTAAGTCCAGCCTCACAATAACCCGGCTGTGAGGTTATGAAATAATAAACTCCTGGTTCGCTCAGCCTAACAAGATCGTGTCCTGTCTTGTGCACGGCTACAGGAGACGTTGGGTCGCATGTAATGAACTCTAGATCACCGTTGATTTCATAAACGTCGTTTACTTGGTTGGCGTATTCGAAAAGCAAAGTATCTCCAACTTGAAACTGTTTCCCCTTGCTCCACTTGTTATAAAAGTCACTGTCATAAACTTTCCATCCTTCCGAGTCTCCGACCTTGTAGGTCTTTCCGACAGGAAGTATCTTGCTCGGTGGTGGTGGAGGAATCGGACGTGATGGGTCATGGATGACAAGAACATCGAGCTTCTGTCCCAGTACGCATTGAGTTTGGTTTGAGGTGATGAAGTAGTGAAAACCTGGTTCCGTGAGAGTCACGACATCGTGTCCTGTGTTATAGACGGATTTTGGAGAAGAATAGTCGCATAACTCGTATTCTAAAGCACCAGAAACTTGAGTGACGTCATTGATGATGGGATCGTATTCAAAGATCAGTGAATCTCCCACGTGGAACTCCTTATGGTCGGTCTCGGCCCAAGCGTAATAGACATCGTCCTTGGCAGTCCATCCTTCGGAGTCTCCAACTTTGTAGATCCTAGCCGAGCAGCAGCAACCCAAGAGAACCGTGAAGCTCATCATCATGAACACGAAGCTGAAGATCCTCGTTCTCGTCGCCATTATGACACGAAAGATCACAAATATTTATCGAAGAAATAAAGTTTTAGAAGCAAACCTTGAACTCAGCTGAATCAGAAAGCGTTGATGAATGTGTGAATGAACCAAAAGAGCCCTCCTTTTATAATGTTTTACAACCACTGATTTTCCTTTCTACTTTATTTCCTTTTTAATGAGTTAAACCGTCTCAAAATATCACTTTTTAAGTTGGATTAATCTCTATTCTGAATAAAAACAATAACGCCTAAAGATCTATAATCTTTTTATGATTCGGTTTGTGTATGATTTCTAGTTTTTTTTCTAATATCAGCAAAAATCTAAGACTTGGTTTACAAGAAACAATTTGATATCTGTGTTTCGTTTTTGATGTAGTTTCTGGTTTCTTTTGTTGTTTTTTTGTGTGGTTAAAGGTGGATGCAATCTGCCATAGTATGTTTTTACCTTTTCTTTTACCAAGAGAAATGTGCACACGTTTTATCTTCTTTTTTTTATCATTTTGATTATGTATGTGGAAGTTCATTGTCTTAATCCAGTGTACTTTGGATCACAGTCACATATTTTGTTTCACTTGTTGAATGAGAAGATCATTACCAGTTTAGACAACATTTAATGTATATAACGAAAACAAACTAGTTCTACTTACTTTCAACCTGACTAATTGACTGTCCTCGCGCGTCTACTCTTAGCTAATCCAGAATTAAGAATCTTTATCTGCTCCACAATCTCTTTAAGTGCCATCTCATCTTTAAGTATAGAGGTATGCGAGACTCCACCAATCTCTACGGTTTTCAAACTATCAACTTCGTGAACCAACTCCAAAGCTGCTAAGCTCGCCAAGTTAACCGTGCCGTCTCCATCTCCATACTTAATCTCTGGTTGCTCATCAAACCCTCCTTCTCCATACACCAAAACCTCCGGCGTATCAACTCCTTTCCCATATATGCAAGTCACCGGCACTCCCGGAGTCACCATTTCCTCTGTTAAAGGCAACACTCTTGTCTTGTAAGGTACAACTCCTTCAGAGAACCCAATGTCTTCAAGAAACATGTCCATCTCATAAGCTGTGTAGTTCACCCGGGGAGTAACCACAAGCGGTTTAGTTCTGTCGTGAAACACTTTTGAATGTGGAAGTAGCCACTGGTTACTCTCGGACCTTCTCTGTTGCGGCCTGACCAGCAAAGGGTTAACAAAGGGAACACCGAGTGTGTTTCCCGAAGCAAACGTCCTCATCTGCTCAACGGTTCCGCCCCACGGCGCAGCGAGTGCAACGAAGTGTTTGATATACTTGCGGCGCCATAAAGGGGAGCTACGGTTGAGGAAATGGAGGACGAAAAGGCCTCCTAGGCTATGAGAGAGGAGTATCACTGGCTTTCCGTTGTTCTCGCTGCTCGCTTTCTCCACCAGCTGTTTGAGGTCTTGTAGATATTGCGAGGCTACACGGGTCGAGTGGCCCGACCCAGCTAGGCCGTACCTGAAGTCATATGGAGCTCCAAGGATTGTTTGGTCATTAACATACCCACATCCTTTCTCTAGAGCTTTCACCAAATGTGACATGTAAGATGTGGCATCTCTGCACCAAATGACACGTTATTACCAATCAGATATAATATTCGTACCGGTTAATGTTATGTACCAATACGCAGCACAACGAAGTTAGTAAAACTATCTTCAATATAGTTGAGTTCTACTCTTATGCTACTATATTTTAAAATAAAAAAAGAATGATAATACACAAAAAAAATGAACTATTATATTTATAGAATAAACCTATATTTTAGTGAAAAATGGAGTATGCTATAGGCATGCGACTTATTATACGAGATCCGGATTCGATCCGATATCCGTTCCGGATCCGCTCCGAAAATAGGATATCCGGGATGTCCGGATCTGATTTCGGATAGTAAAATCTTGGATCCGTCCAAACCGAATCTAGATATCTTAATTTTTAAAACATATTAAAATTTTAAATTTTATTAATATTTAAATTTTAATATTTAAAACCATGAATCTGGATCCGGATATTAAATCCATGGATCCGAGTATCCTAAATTTCCTAGATATCCGGATCCGTCCCCGGGGTAGTAGGCTAGAATCATTTTTTATTCTGAACTTTATTTTAGTAGGAAAATCAAGTGGACTTAGAAGGTACTATACCGGAGACGAGGGTTGAGGTAGAGAAGGGATTTGGTCGAACCGAAATGAGAAACTCGGGTCTGGACACCAGGGGCGTTTTGGTAATCATCTAAATCGGCGTCATAGTACAACATCATTCGTTCGTTGAAGCATTTGGTGAAGGGAGAGAATAACACTGCTGCATCAAACCATAGCCTGAACCATCCATCACTTTTTTTACGGGTAGGGTATAACCAGCTGCTACACCAGACGCTGCTTGGCTTGTAGTCTCGGTCCAGTCTTGCTTCTAGCTGGTTACCTCCGTTTCCTGGAATTAGAATAAGAGGGTGGACGTTGTTACCCGTAGCTTGACTCATCAAAGTCATTGTCGCCGTTGTGAGCATCGTTATGAGTACCAAATGAAGTGAAGATGGTTTGTTCATGTTCTTTCTAAGAAACAGAGTCTCATGTGTCTGTGCAAAGCTGGAGATCTGGAGAAAAGATCCATCGATTCAGGAAAATATAAATTCAGACAAGATCATATTCAAAGAGCAGAGTGGTGTCAAAGCGAAACGTATGGCTTTAAGATAAGCAGGGTGTTCAAAACTTATGGTAATGCGGAAGCCGCTTTCTGATCTGGAGGCTCTCCAAATATTTTTTGAGATAATCTGAAAATACCTTATTTATTATATTAAATTTTGAAAAATACATCTATTTTATTATTTTTTGAAAACTTCACTTCCTTCATTTTTGTCTTAATTTTGATTCTAGTAATTAATTTAATACCTGATTATTATCAAAATTATTATAAATTTGTAAATCTCTAATATTCTCCATATTTATTGTTTTGTAGAAATTTTCTGTGATATTTGTTGTTATTTATTGTTGAAATTTTTATCATTTGGTATTTTCATTGCAAACAAATATTTGTGAGAGTCACCAACGTTATGTTTAAAAGTGGAAACAAAAAGAAAACGTTTAAAAGCTAAGAAGAAGTGGAGGTCTATACTGCAGGAGACGAGGTGGTATGACGGTGGTTCCGTAGGCGGATCGAAGGAGCACGGTGGCAGAGAAGACAATGGCGGGAGAGGAGGAGGAACAAGACATTGACGATGGATGAGACGACACTTATGGAGTAATGTTTGATTGCATATCCTTTGGACTGATTGAGATCTTAAAAAAAGAATGTAATAGTTAACATAGTTATTAGTGATGAGCCTAATTAACGTCTAAACGCTAACTCTGTTTATGTGAGAAATCATATATTGGGCTTTTACCATGGACTCTGATACCATATTAGTGTTGGACTAACTCAACACCCAAAATCTAGCTCAAGAGTGGAAGCAAAAAGAAAACGTTTAAAAGCTAAGAAGAAGTGGGGGTCCATACCGCAGGAGACGAGGTGGTATAACAATGGTTTCGTAGGCGGATCGAAGGAGCACGGTGGCAGGAGAGGAAGAGGAGCAAGACAGTGACGATGGATGAGACCACACTTATGGAGTAATGATTAATTGCATGTCTTTTGGACTGATTGAAATCTTAAAAAGGAATGTAATAGTTAATATAGTTATCAGTGATGAACCTAATTCACACCCAAAAACTATCTTTCTTTATGTGGGAAATCATATACTAAATTTTCACTATGTGCTCTGATATCATATTAGTGATGAACTAATTCACACTCAAAAACTATCTTAAAAGTGGAAGATTCCCCATATACAGATATATTGTCAAAAGACACAACAATCCCACGATGTGAGATGTTAATAGCAGTTGACAAAAGCTGGTGGTAGTTTTCTTTATTCTTCTCTTCACATATAAAACACATCCTTAAAAAAAAAATCAATTTTCACTTGGAATCACACAATCAACCATTCCTGTTTTTTCATTTCTACACCAAGTTTATGTTCTTAATCTAGGATTATTACACAGACAAGTCCTTAACTATTTAACATCACTCGCAACTCGAACCCCAACTCATTCATTTCAGGCTTCAGAAACGGCTCTTGTTACAAGTACAGTAGCTAACTAAACCTATTATTAGTGACCAATGAGTTTTGTAAGTCCGTTAAGCTCGACAAATGCTACACAATGGGCCAGTGGATTTGAACAAGGCCCAATGGACATTTTAGTCAAAACCATAATCGTATACGACAAGCAAAAATTCAACATAACTGTAACTTGAAGCTATTTCGTTTTCCATCGTCTTCTCCGTTTCACTTTCAAATTAGCTTCTTCCCTTTCCTTAATTAAAAAAAAACCCCTAAAACCTAATCTGGAAGTAAACTCGTCAACCACTCCCCCCCATGACCTCTCAACTATACTCTTCCCTTAAATCCCTTCTCCTCCTCCTCCTCTCTGGAGACCAGCCCCACCCACTCATCTCCCTCAGCTATGACGAATCGCTCCTCCCTCTCCGCCATTCTCCTCTTCCTCTTCTTCTCCGCTTCTTCCGCTCAACATAACGTTCGAACAGAGCGAATCTCAGGAAGTGCTGGTGATGTGTTGGAGGACAACCCCGTGGGGAAGCTTAAGGTTTACGTATACGAGCTTCCAAGCAAGTACAACAAGAAGCTACTTCAAAAGGACCCTCGTTGTCTCACCCACATGTTCGCTGCTGAGATCTTTATGCACAGGTTCCTCTTATCTAGTCCTGTCCGAACGCTTAACCCCGATGAAGCTGATTGGTTCTACGCTCCTATCTACCCTACTTGCGATCTCACTCCGACCGGCTTGCCCTTGCCTTTTAAGTCGCCGCGTATGATGAGAAGCGCTATACAGCTAATCTCATCGAACTGGCCGTATTGGAATAAGACTGAAGGTGCTGATCACTTCTTTGTTGTGCCTCATGACTTCGGAGCTTGCTTCCATTACCAGGTAGATTTGCATATGAGTTTATTGGATAAGATTGTAGAATATAGTTTGAGTGGAGATTTGTATGTTAAACAGGAAGAAAAGGCTATTGAAAGAGGGATACTTCCGCTACTCCAGCGTGCTACTTTGGTTCAGACGTTTGGTCAGAGGAACCATGTGTGTTTGGACCAAGGCTCCATCACTATTCCTCCTTTTGCACCACCGCAGAAGATGCACGCCCATCTTATTCCTCCTGACGTTCCACGCTCTATCTTTGTCTACTTCCGTGGTTTGTTTTACGATGTTAACAACGACCCAGAAGGTGGCTATTATGCAAGGTACATAGAAAGATCAATCACAGTTTAACCATATTCTTCATTAGAACATGTAGGATCAAATTTTGTTTTGAAGTCTGCTGAATGTTAACTTCTGTCTCTTTGTGTAGAGGCGCAAGAGCAGCGGTGTGGGAAAACTTCAAGAACAACCCTCTATTCGACATCTCAACAGACCACCCGACAACATACTACGAAGACATGCAGAGATCTATCTTCTGTCTATGTCCTCTAGGATGGGCTCCATGGAGCCCGAGGCTGGTTGAAGCGGTTGTGTTTGGGTGCATTCCAGTTATTATAGCGGATGACATAGTGTTGCCTTTCGCAGACGCCATCCCCTGGGAAGAGATAGGAGTCTTTGTCGCGGAGAAAGACGTCCCTGAGCTAGACACGATCCTGACCTCAATACCAACGGAAGTGATTTTAAGGAAACAGAGACTCCTAGCGAATCCTTCGATGAAACAAGCCATGCTCTTCCCTCAACCGGCGCAGCCAGGGGATGCATTCCATCAGATACTTAACGGGTTAGCTAGGAAGTTACCACATGACGCAAGTGTATACTTGAAAGCGGGTGAGAAGGTACTGAACTGGACCGCTGGTCCTGTTGGTGACCTTAAGCCTTGGTAAATTCAGAGAGCGTTATGTCTTGTTGTATTTTCTTGGGTTTCACCTTTTTGAGATAAAGAGCATATGTTGTTTTTTGTTTCAGCATTTAAAAACAAACTAGTACTCTTTTTCCGGTGGATTCTTTTTGTAGATAACTTCAATCGAGAATTCGAGATACATAGATCAAAAGATGAATGTACACCTCTGTCTTTGGTCGATCATACCACTTATTTTGTCTTCACAGCTTCATTATAACACCCGTCTCTTACTTCCATGAGACACAGCATGTAAGTTAATCTAGCTTTCTCAACACAATTAATTTCCCAAATCCTTTATCACTAAAAATGGACTTGAGATTGAAAGTAGTAGGCACTATTGGTGTCCACAAAATGCTATGTTTCTGACAACTTACGCACATACAATGCCGAATTTGAATGCGAGTTAAACACACGACGACAAACTGGTCAAGTTATCTGTCAAATATGCATTTAAGGATTTATCTAATTAGTTTACTTTTTTTTAACACAATATAATTAGTTTACTAACATGTAATGCGTTCGGATATATAGAAAATTCGGTTCCGTTCGGATAACAAAGAACCGGTTAATATCCGAGATAATTTTGTATTTCATTCGGTTCTGGTTTTTGGTTAATTTGAGTTAAAAATAATAAAATTTGAATTCAGATTTTTGGATAAAAATTTAGATAATTCAGATAATTTTAAATATTTTGGTAATTTAGGTTTTTGAAAATATTATTTTTAAATTATTTGATTATTTTAAAATTAAATAATTATGAATATTTATAAATATATGAATTATATTTTAGACATGTAGTATCTATTCGATTATTCGTTTGGTTTCAATTTTGTTTGGTTCTTTAATTCTAAAGATATAAAAGCATGTTTATCGGTAGTTTTTTAGCACAATTTTCTAGAATTAAAATAATTAAAATAAATGAAAATTAAAAAAGGGAAAACTAAAAGGTTCTTAGTTAAACAATTTAAGAAACGTTTCTAGTTTTGACATATATATGTGTCATATATTAATTGGTTCTATTCTATAAAAAAAATAAAAATAAGTATATTTATATAATATTAATTTTTTCTATCCTTAAGAACCTCTAACACTTTTCAGGGATAAACATGTTTTAAGAACACCATTAATCCATGCACGGTTTTATAGGTAGATTTTTGATAAAAAAAAACATTTAATTAAAATGGAACCAATCGCGGACCATCGTATGCCGGTGGAATCCGCGAAAAGTCCAAAAACCACTTAGATTCGGCCCTTACCCAAAAGGAAAAGGAGGAAGAGGCCGTTCTTAAAAAGTGAGTGGAATCCAGAGTTTTTAATTATTCTTTTACTAAGATCCATGGCTAAAAGCCAGGGTTAATGGTGCCCTAAAATCCTTGTTCGGATAATTAGCGAGATCCAAAGGCGAAACTTCCTTTTTGGTTCCAGATAAAAGTGCGAAAGGTAGGTAGTACTCGGCAAAACTGATAAGTCTGTAGTTGTAAAATGGGCCGCATAGTCTACTAAGCAATGTGATGACAGAGCGAAAAAGCCCAAACTAGTCTAAGACCCTCTTTTGCTTTGTGTATTCCGGAGAGAGAGAGAGGCGGCAGAGGAATGGGTGCGTTTTGGGGAACACGGGTGATGGAGATTGTGAAGAAGCATGATTCGGGGGGTCTCATTTGGAAGCGAATCAAGCTTACCTCTACTCGTAAAGCCAATGCCAAAACCCGCCTCCGTCGCGTTTGGCAGGTATGAGGTAGCTCTCTCTTCTTCTTCTCCATCTTTTTTTAGGGTTTATTTATGGCTTTTCTTGTTCATTGGGATTCAATTCAATTTTACGAGTTTCATTGTAAACCGGTTATATCTTAAGTTTAGTTTGTATGATTTGGTTTCCTCATGTTTTGATTATTCGTGGTTATGCTGCTCAAGATTTTATTTCTTGATAAGGCCTTAGAATTTGCATTATTAGCTAATATTATCAACGAGACAAATACTTTCTTCTAAGTCATTGTTTCTGTTTTGACTTTTGAGGTATCATGCAAAAGCTTTTCGAT
The DNA here is from genome assembly GCF_020379485.1 of Brassica napus. NCBI lineage: Eukaryota > Viridiplantae > Streptophyta > Magnoliopsida > Brassicales > Brassicaceae > Brassica > Brassica napus. The sequence continues at coordinate 11,082,392 of NC_063440.1, forward strand.
CTCTTAATATGCTTATTAGGATCTTCTTCAACACTAGTAGTTCTAATAGTTTTGAGATTCTCTTGCAGAATGAAGCTGTTCTAAAGGCGTGCGGTGCATCAGATGCATCGGGATTTAGCAAGACAGAATGCTGTACCAGTGCGGTTAAAAAATGAGTAAGGCCGAAGATAAGCCTAGTAATTTACAATGGTAGATGAAGTCTCCTTCCTTCTTGACATGGGGTTTTTAACAAAAATAAAATATGAACATTGTCTTGTTGGGTTATTGTTTTTATATGTTGAATCTGCAACGAGTTTTACAAAAGAAGATTTTTGAAGAGTAATGGTGCTTTCTTTTGTTATTGTCATTTAAGAATTTTTTTTGTCAGCTACTCCGATACTTGTCTTTGCAACAAGCACGCACCAACTTGGTTAATCCTTAACCACGTTGTTTATTTATATGACACTATCTATGATGAGTTGAACACAGACTGGTCAAGTCAATGGTTTCGTTGTCACTAGCAATTGCATTCTTATGGGCGAGATTCACACCCCCCCTGATGATTTCTGACACTCTCTTACTCTTTTCGTACAACTCGCAACAAAATATCACATTTTGCACATGCCTAATATTCATACCAACAATTGTAAATACAAACCATATCAAAACTTAATGTTTGTTCATTACACACCAAACATGTAGGAATCATTGACAAAGTTGAGGGGGCATTGTGACCAGACACACACACACACACTAGAGAAAAGGATGAAGTCGAAGGGGGAATCAGAACTTGATGAGAACACTGTAGACGTGATAACCAGATAGTTTAATCTGATCACAGTCTCTCCACTCGGACCCTTCCTCTTTATTAAAATCATTAATTATGGTCTTACCAACAGAACCCCGTAAAAACAGCAGAACTTTATTGTTCCATTGCCCCAATTTGGACTGGAAACCTCTCGGCTCTGTAGGCACAAACACCCTGGTCCATGAGTTCTCCTCTGGATCAAACACTCCCAGACGTCCAGGCCTTTCGCTGTCCAGGAAATACACTTTGTTCCTCACAACAGTGTAGGAATAAACAGCCGCTAATTCATTTGATTCTAACATTTCCCATGTCTTCGTTTTGGTGTCATACATGTCGATTGTGGCCGTTCCATTGTCTGAACAGATCATCATCAATTATTTCAAAAATAAATAAATAAAAAACTTAGTTAAACCCGTTGTTGGCATTTTCTTGTTCCTACATACCTAAAACGTAGAGTTTGGACTTGAAGGAGAATGCAAAACCAATGGCGACCTGGATGTTTGGACCATCCATAAGGCTCCATTGGTTGGTTTTCGGGTTGTATACTTCAGTGTTGAAAAGGCAATAACCATCATTGCTAAAGCCTTGGACCACATACAAAAGGCCGTCCACTTCAGCTAATGAAAAGCTGTAACGTGGTATGTTCATGTCTCCCAGTTTTCTCCAGCTGTTTATATCATTCCGACATGAACAAATATGTCACATATTTGATCAGATTTGTAAGAGAAGAGAGATTCAGATGGAAGACCTGTTAGTAGCAGGACTGAACTCGTAAACATCAGGGGAAGCATGGGGAGTGCCAATATTCCCCGTAAATCCACCGATGAACAAGATCTTCTCGTTAAGCACCGTGACGCCGTAGCCCCACTTCAGTGGCCCAGGGTCAGGGATGTTAGGGATCGGTCCCAGTTTGTTCCCCGAGCTGTCGAAAACTTCCCAGTACACGCTTGTGCCAGGCTTATCTTCCATCAGAACACACATGAACTCCTCCATCCTCCCGGTCAACTTTCTAACGGCGGTGAAATGCTCGCTCCTGAGGAATGTCTTCCATCGCCGGCATACCTGAGAAAGGAGACGGAAGTTTGAGCGCGGGATTCGTGAAAGGCAGAGCGCCGCGACGTCGTCCGTCAAGCCGGGTATGATCCACGACGACGACGACTCCATTTTACTTGTTCGTTACGACTTGGATTCTAAAGCTCCAGTCCATTGCATGCATTTATTATATTCAGAAAAATTTCTATTTTAAAAACAGTAATCATCATATTCAACTGTTGTAACGTGGACCAAGTCACTTGGATTACATTGACCAACTGTTATTATATCTTGCAAAACTAATCATAGTTAACTGTTTACTTTCAAAGATAACGACTATGGCCTATGGGATTTGTAATATTGACACCATTCGCAAACATGAGAATGATTGGTTATTTGTATATTAATTTCTGTAGACTATAATCAAACCGAGTCAAGTTTCAAAATCAAATTCACGGTTTGGTGAAATCAAACCGAGCAGCCAGAAACAGAGGACCATTGAAGTCAGAGGCATCGTTCAGTAAGAATGTTGAAGAAGGGTAGTAGTAGTAGCAGCAGCATGAAGAAAGTGGCAGCATAGTCATCTTCTTATCCAAGCGAATGTGATGAGAAGAAGAAAGGAAAAAAAAAGGGAGGTAGATTGATCTAGCTCTGCTCGGTTTCAAAGTTATTGGAATTACATAGAGATTAATGGGGCATGGCTAGTTCGATGAGAAATAATTAACAGTATAAGAGATTTGAACTAATCCATTTAGTGTCATATAGTTCTAAATTATAATTCTATGACAAACCGAAATCTAACACATCAGAGATCATTACCCAATGATACATTAGATATGTATACACTTTATTCTCTTTGCGTTGCATGTATTTTTAGTAAAAATAAAGTTCCCTCAATAAATATAATATCTCTACAGACAAAAAAAAATCTCTTAGTTTCAACATCAAATAGATCTAAACGGTTTCCTATTAATACCTTATAAATTATACTATTTATTAATAATATTTGTTAGATATAATTCCTTGTCATTCATCTTATATATTAAAACAGAAGTCACAATCTTGATTCATGTCTGATTTTTTAAAAAATGGACCTAATGGACCTATTACTAGAAATTCATTTTACATCTTTTATATTAATTTTGGACTATCTATTAGGAATTTATCACATTTAATTCATGTCCACATCTTAATATTTACTCTTCCTAAACACACGATTAACTTACCCAAACCATCTACTTTCAAAACCTAAACCTCTCTGCAAACGAAACATGAAATGAATGCTTGAGGTTTGTTTCATAGTATATCTCCATACGAAACTGGAAAGGAATTGTTGCTACGTAGTTAGATGCAGTCATATACATCAATCAAAAGTAGCAGAAATTAATTGACCACCATGATATTACGCTATCAAATGCTTTTGTGTGAGAATTCACACACAACATTCCAACAATAGATTTTAAATTGACAATCGAATAAGCTTATATTGTTTAAAATGAAAATATTAGTTAAATGAACATGTTTCTTCCATTATCTGTTACGTTATTTGATTGTTAGTCTTGAACATGAACATTTGTTCATAATCTTATTACTTAATAACCTAAACACAGTGAGCATTTGGAGAAGATGAACATGGTATACCTGCACGTTTTCAAGTTTAAGATATGATAATTGGTTAATTCATGTAAATTAAATTAATAATTAATTATGCTCTAAATTCGTGGAAAACCCGTTAACTAAACAATCTTTTTCATACATTTAAAATTAGAATAATTATATGCCAAGAATATGGTCGATGTCCAATAAAGGATCATTCCTTGGACAACATAACAAGTTTTTCAAAACTAAGATTCTGTTAAAATAATAACCGGGATTTGCCAAATGAGAGATTATATCGAATCAACTAATTTTCACAATATCATATTACTGGTAACATTTAAAAAAGGATATTCTAACCATATTGTGTGTGTTTCCTAAAGCTTTGCTATGAAATATCCAAACAACTACCAAGAATATCCTCTAATATATCACATAATTTATATCTACGATATAACTAACCATAACAACCGATTTAAAATTTTCTACAATTAATTTTATTCCTAAAGTCACAGTATATTCTCCGTAAATACCCTAACAAACCTAGCGATCTATATATATACTAGTTGTCTACCCGTACTACGTACGGAATTAGAATATGATTAACATTCTCTTGTTTAATTATCTTCTAAAATTTATTTCACCTTATCACTTGAAGACGTAGTAACAATGATTTCTCTCCAAAAAAACTTAAAAAAATAAAACCAAACTTCATAACGGAAGATAATTAAATGCTGAGACTTAGAAGCCAGAACTTTATCACTTACTCTTTTGCTAAACAACTATCATCTGAAGTCGTCTACATCACTAACCACAAATTTCCAAAAAGCCATGTATAACCTTCACTTCATCTTCTCTAAAATCATTTTATACACTCCAACAACATTTTCAAGAGAAGAAAATCAAACTATACGAAAGATGAAAGCATCGGTTACTTTGTGGAAAAAAATGGAACTGTTTGGAATGATTTTATAAGTATTTTTTTTGTCCAAGTGATTCTAGTGTGCATTTAAAGTTGATGTAATGTAAGAGGTGGGTATCGTGGCTGTAATGGTTGAGAGGCAGTTGACACAGTTTTTTTTTTCTTTTCGTTATATGTAGAGTAAAAATAAAAATAAACTGTTTTGTTTTCAGTAATTTTTTTTTTTTGAAAAATAAACTTGAATTATTGGTCAAGTGGTTTATGTTTTTATGATACAAAAGATGCTGAAGAAAATAGGGAAAATATATAAAAACCAACGTAGCTTAAATTTTTTGAGAAAAATAAGAAATAGGTAGTTAATATTTAGATTAAGAAAATAGGAACTGCAGAGAAAATTTTAATTATTTATTTTTAGTTTTTTTAGTTTTTTCACATGTCAATTATTTTTTTAATTTTTAAAGGATTTTCCACGTGTTAGATTTTGATTGGAGATGCGACTTGCGCTTTAGTATATAAGGGATATCGATTGCACTACATTTAACCTCAACCATCACCTAAACTAAAACAGTTTGAGCAATGTCTATGATTCAAGCATTTTCGTTACTAAAAGACGTCAACCCTTACAAACAGGGCGAGTCCAAGTTAAGTTGCTTCACTCCTGGAGGCAGAAAACCAATTATGGAGGAGATACCCTTGAGATGATATTCGCAGATGAAACTGTAAGATTCCTTTTATACGTTGTATGTTCTGTTTTAGTTTTTGTTTATGTACTTTATGAACTAAATAACTATGTCTATGTACTAATTTTTATGATCTATTTTGTTTCAGGGTGTTAAGATACACTGCTCAGCCAGAAAGACTCTCATAAAAAAAACAGATAGTAAAATACGGCTTGGTGAATGGCGACTCATAGACACATTTACAGTGTCTCACGCAAGAGGACAGTACCGTCCCACAGACCATACTTACAAAATGTCTATCATCGAAGACACCTCTATAGACCAAAGTACTTTTGAGTGTGATGATGTGTTCCTGAATTTTCCTCCTTTTGACAATATTGGAAATAGAACTCTTAATACTCACTTCCTGATCGGTTAGTCAGTCAATGATATTTTTTTAACATAATATATGTATATTGTACTAATATTAAGCAATTAATTATTTGACAGATGTAGTTGGTCAAGTATCCAGTCTGCGTGACATCCAAACTGTCCAAGTTGCTGGGAATGATAAGATTTGTGTTGAAGCTGTTTTCAACGTATTTATGGATTTGTGTTGTTTTTGATATAACTTTTCATTGGTCTATTTATTTTCTAGATTTTAAAACTATAGCAACGAAATAAAAACCATTAAACCAAGATATACAACATGCAATCAACTCACAGCCAAACCAATTAATCTGTTGTACATCATTTCTTATCTAACCAAACCATTTAGATATACTAGGAAACGATAAATGGTTCTAATCTAACAAAATTTCCCATCTTATACTAACCAAACCACTTAGATATACTAGCAAATGATAAATGGTTCTAAAAAACTAACCTGACTTATCGAATAGTGAGAGTCAAATGGCTGAGTTATGCTGGAGTCTTTTTTAGAATCCATTGTTATCAATATCATTCCTGAGAAAAAGAAATATTGTCTACAATTAAATAAGATTTAATATAAGATTTAACTAATTAATTAATCTTAGTAGTTAATCTATTGTCTTACTAATTAATCAATAAGATAATGAAAAAAATATTTTGTGGTTTACCTGATGTTTTCATGAATTGAGTGACAAGTAGCATGATTTTTCCAGCACTCGGTGATTTCCATTAAACATTCGTCAGTTACCCGATCCTGCAAAACTTTCCTGCAACAAAAGAGACCAAGTAAATGTTTTTTACCAAGCTCAGATTATCCCAGCTTGATGGCGATAGTTACCATAGTATAATGATCCTTGGCTTTCCTTGGAGCCTCTTTACGATCTTCCTCACAATTGTTCTTCCATGTCAGGCAGGCTGCGAGACAGTTTGTATAATTTATCCGTTAGCTTGACGAAATCAATCGGCTGCGCATAAAATGTTGAATTAGTAAGACTCACTCTGTTGTGCAGATCGATAAATTAATATATACACTGAGAGAATATCATTACTCATGATCATTCAACAGTTCCTCTGCACGCCTAAACCATGTACGAGACTTTCCAGTGGGTAATATCTGGAGCCCTGTTTCTTGATCTCAAGATCATTCTACAGATCCTCTGCACTAGAAGGATTTTGCAGTATCTTCCATTTCCGTCATCTTCAAAATGTTGAATTAGTAAGACTCACTCTGTTGTGCAGATCGAGAAATTAATATATACACTGAGAGAATATCATTACTCATGATCATTCAACAGTTCCTCTGCACGCCTAAACCATGTACGAGACTTTCCAGTGGGTAATATCTGGAGCCCTGTTTCTTGATCTCAAGATCATTCTACAGATCCTCTGCACTAGAAGGATTTTGCAGTATCTTCCATTTCCGTCATCTTCAAGATGATTCTCTGCAGAGTGAACAAAACAGAGCTTAGGAATATGAAACAATCGTAAATAATATATATCTTCATTAGCTTGAGATTATCCTACAATCAAGCTCCAAAACAGATCAATATCAACTTAGTATATTAAAGTACCTGTCTCTTTTGTCAACGTCTCTGTTATTCCTCTACCCCGAACACAAATTAGATTCCAAGACTTTTAGGGAACAGATTTTATATTTCAGGAACTAAGCTTGATCACCCAATAACTGAGGTTCGTTGTTGCTTCTCCAATTAAAGCTATACGCCGATCTGTATGATTTAGATATAAACTATCAAATATCGATTCAACATATCAAAACCCTAAAATCATCTAAAATAGTAATCGGTTGTTAGAAAAATTTAAAATAATCTCCAAACCTTTGTAGATAAGCGTTAGTTAGTGATGATCTTCAAAAACTTCTTCCATTTAGATTCAAGTGAAAACTTATCTGTATCTATGTTTAACGATTTGGTGAGGAAGTTAAAAACGATGTCTGAGATCAGCTTGGTTCTTAACGAAGCTAAAGACGCGTGTATGTTCACAAAAAGTTTGTTTTGTTCCCGGAAAAAAATAGGTAACTGAAATCTAATGGACTCATTAATTGGATTATAGACTATTGTGGCCCATATTACAATCATTATTTAATCTCTCTTTCGATTGTTTTTTTTAATTAAAAAAGATAAGTTATTAAAAATTCTAGAATAACATGGTTTTAACGTTTTTTTAAGATATATCTATAAGTCATTTAAAATATATGTCAATGTTATTTGTTAAGTTTTTGAAAAAATAATGGATTTGTCAAAAAAAAAACAAATTTAATTAATTAATCTTATAATTATAATATAAGAGATATAAGTTTTATTTTGTTTGACTCTAGATTTTTGTGAAATGCTTCAATATCTTTGGAAAAAAATAATTTTATATTTTACCAAACAAGATTTCAAAAATTCATGAGTTTAATAATCAAACACTAATTCAACAAACAAAATATATAAAAGAAAATACAAATACATAGCTCATTTTTTAAATGATTAATTTGATGAATAACCGGAAAATTGAATCACAAACGTATGTTTGAAAAATCTATATACACATTTGAATATATATCATTCTTGACATAAAAATAAAATGTCTATGTAGATAAAAATGAAAATTAATACCCGCGCGGTTGCGCGGGTCCAAATCTAGTTTAAATCTAAGAAACAAGTAAACACAAACATTTCTTATCACAATTAGTATTGAACAAATCTATATATATATAATAGACATTTCTCTCTTCTTATGACATGTAGAAGAGAAGTTTGTTGACATGTGTCCTCTTTTTACATTTTAAATCTTTCTTCTTTTAGATTATTGCAATTTGGCTCACTATTTTCTAATTATACACTATCTAATCCTTTTCACACTAACCATCATCATTTGAAGTTTGATAATCTATTTTATTGTTCAAAAAATTGCAAAACGAAAATAAAGAAATAAGTAAAAAAATATAAATGTATTTTAAATATTTAATTTATTCACAGCTAAAAATAATATAAACTTTCGTTATTTTATTATTTTAAACTATTTTCTATTATTTCATTTACAACTATATTTTTATCTTAATATTAACCAAACTAAAGCAAAATACATAATCTAAACATAAAACCTCCATAATCACAGAGAAAAAAAATGTCAAAGTAACACTAACTCAATAAAGATCCAGAACCCAAACAATAAGAAAAAATCCAAACCAAACTAAACAAAAATTTAAACATATATCAGATGCATCATATTCGCCTGCAGCCAGCAACACGGAAAGCTGTACCAGTGGAGTCAAAAATGAGTAAGGCAGAAGAGACGCATAGTAATTTATAAATTATAATGGACATATGTTAGATGGTCTATGTCTTGACCTTCTTTAACAAAAATAATGTTTGAACATCGTTGTTGGGTATTGGTTTTACATGTTGAGTCTGCTTCGAGTTTTACCAAGAAGTTTTTTTCTTGAAGAGTAATGATGAAGCTTTCTTTTGGTATTGTCGTTAAGAGTTCTTTTTTTTTTTGTCAGGTACTTGTCTTTGCAACAAACACCTACTTGGTTAATCCTTAACCTCGTTGTTTTTTAGTTATATGACACTAAGATGAGTTAAACATAGCCGGGGCAAGTCAGTGGTTTCAAAGTCAGCTAGCAGTCACATTCTTATGGGTTAGGGACGTCAGGGATCCCGGATCCGTCCCAATTTGTTCCCAGAGCTGTCGAAAACTTCCCAGTACACGATTGTGCCAGGCTTATCTTCCATCAGAACACACATATGAACTCCTCCATCCTCCCGGTCAACTTTCTAACGGCGTTGAGTTCCTCGCTCCTGAGGAATGTCTTCCATCGCCGGCAGACCTGAGAAAGGACAAGAAAGTGTGAGCACGGGCAATCGTGATAGGCAGAGCGCCGCTACGTCGTCCGTCAACCCGGGTATGATCCACGACTCCTCCTCCTCTTCCATTTTTCTTGTTCTTCACGACTTGGATTATTAGCTCATTGCATCTCATTTATTATGTTCATAAATTAATGCTTTATCAAAAAATAAAAAAAAAATTCATAAGTTAATGTATTTAAATAAAAAAGAGGACGTGTGTGGATGATAAAAGCTTCTCTCTCCTCTCTTAGAGAGAGGTTTCTCTCTCGAAACTCTATGCCTCTTACCAAACTCAAATCTTTCAGAGGATAGAGTTTAATTAGAAGGGGAGAGAACTATATTTTGTTTTTTGTTGTAAATCTTTACTTTCGCTCGGCGATTTTCTTTTCCGGTTGCGGAATTTTCGTTTTCGCAGTGGCGATTAGGTGTTAAAGTTTTATGTTGTGTTAAGCTTTCTCCTTCTTTAGTTCTGCAACTCTGTTCTTACCGTTTGATTCTGAGGATTGTTTTCTCTCTTTGCTAGCAAGCTTGGTGCTTGATTTATTATAGGAATCAATCTTCGCTTCATGAATAAGTGGAGTCTCCTCAAAGATCAAGACCTAAGATTTGTATAAGCTAAGAAGACTCGGTGCAGAGCTAGATGAAACGGAGCTTCCTTTTTGGAAAGTGTTCCGGCAAAGTTTTGTGTTCGTGTCTCTCTGATGCTTTTCATGGGTTAACGTCTAGTGATCAGAGAAAAGATCTTTATGAATCGACGGCGATGAAGGAAGGAGGAGCAACAAGCAGTTTCAAGCGAGACGAGGCTGGAGATGGTGTTCCGTCCGGCGATGATCCGGTGCCGCTTTCTGCACTTCGTTTCTGGAATCGATGCCACGACAGAGGACGCGTGTCCTTCATGCACTAATGTTTATCTTAAAGTCTGGTTTTCGTTGGGCTGATTGTATTAATTTGGGCTTGATACTGTTTGTAAATTTAGCCTGCGGGCTTTAATACAAAGAAGTTGACAAAAAAAAAAAAAAAAAAAAAAAAAAAAAAAAAATAAAAAAGAGGAAGCGTATTCAAGTGTTGTAACGTGGATCATGACACTTGGATTACATTGACCCAGTGTTATCTTGTTAAACTGATTATATTCAACTGTTTACTTTTCAAAGATGACGACTGTGGGATTGGTAATATTGACGCCATCGGCAACATGGGAATATTAAATACTAGTATTGTGATCCATGCTATACATGGACATACTAGTGTTAATACTATAGCGTTCTAAATTTGAAATATTTGTATGACTTTGGATCAAATTTTGATTAGAATGGTAATAATACTACTGAACAAAAATTAATATATCTGAATAGTTATGAATAAAAATAAGAAGATAGTGAATTTGGATATATATTTATTCAGATAATATGACAAACAATCTTGCATAAGATTTTCTCAAAAAAAAAAAAAAACAATCTTGCATAAGATTGCAAGAAAATGTACCTTAAATTAAATTTGTTGGAAAAGAAAAACAAAATATTAATCCATATTATATATGATTCTCGTTTGAAAATTGGAGTTGATCCTTGAAAGCCAAGAAACATTAACGAACAATAGAATTTCAGTAGAAAGCTGGCTTTCTATTGCTCGGTAAATGCAATGCCCATTTGGTTTGATCTCAATGATATAGCTTTGTGATAGACCAATTTCAATCATAAGACATTTTTTAACCTCGGAGTATCCTCTGTGTATGGAAATGCCACTAATTCCCAATACAAAGTACAGTCCATGAATAATTTTTTTTCTTTTCGGATATTCAAATCCGCCTAAAGCAAAATCTTTTAGTCCATGAACAATATGATTTTTTTTAATATAGTGTTAAATTTATTCAAAAAATAATAATGTGTGCAACTTTTCATGTTTAAAGCTGGAAAAGAAAAATCTTATAGCTAAAAACAGAGCAGCCCAACGCCCTCGTAAGTTTATTCTTGTAAAGCAAACAAGAGCTGCAGAAATGCTAATAATGGGATTTAATTTTGCGCAGTTGGTAAATCGAATGTGAATCGTGTTAGCGTTCTAAGTTCGTCTATTTATCACTCAACCACAAGGTCCTCTTGCTTTTTTAATAGAATGAAACATAATTAAATACACAGACTTGATTTTAATCGTTTTTTATCTGTACACGTTACTGAATTCTGATTAGACTCCTCATCAACATTTTTATAAACTTCTATCCAAAACCGCTTTCTAACGCGTTGACCCTTTTCATCCCAAATAAAAATAAAACTGAAATAAGTAAATAGATTACATAGAGACATATACCAAGAAAAAGGTATTTGAGATGGATTAAAAACAAAGAGACAGTACAATAATAAAAAATCTGGTTGGAGAACAATGTCCAGACTGATGAAATTGTATATAGTCCTCTTAGTGTTCATCTATTATATCTGCAAATTTGGAAGAGACTTGATATAAATATATAAGAGAAATTAGGACGTGTACCAACGTATTATACGATATTTAACATCATACCAAAAGACATATTTATAGTCACTGTTCATAATTTTCTTGAACACCGCTACCCCTATATGTTTCATTCGGCGTGAGAATACAAAATCTAAGATAAAAAATATGAAGTACGCAGTTCGGGATTTTGTCAGTTTTTAATGTAAAGAGATCCTAATTGATTTAGTAAATCTTCCTCTTCTCTCGTAGTATCTTCACTTACCGAAATCTCATTCTCTGATACAATCTTCCTCTTCTTCCATAGTATCTTCTATCTCTCTCCTTACAATCTTCTATCTCTCTCTTATCACTATCATCGAAGTTCATTACCAAACCTTACTTTCTACAAAATCAGTAACAAAATGGAAAGAGACTAACTCTCAGCTCCACCTCTCCGCATTTCAGACCGTTTTTTTGCGGTGGGCCATGAGCCAGTCGGAGTTAGGGTAACGCCGTACCACAAACCCTATGCCATTAGGCAAATCCTCAACGCTCTCGATCCTGAAGAAGTAGATACCGTCAGAGGCTCACCGTTTGGGAAGCTTGTTTAGTTTGGTGAAAAGCCCTCTTACTCCGGACGTTTTGGTCGATTCATCATCTCCAGGCTGCTAAAAGTCACAATGTTGTAGGTCGAACGTTTTGTTGTTCTGTGTTTAGTTAGCCGTCTAATGTTCTTTTTATAGCTAAGATTATTTTTAGCTGAGTTGTGAAGGTTTTATTTGGATAATAACATTTTCAAGTATTTGTGTTTCATTTTGTTGAAGCTAATAAAATGTTTAAAAGAACACATAATATTTTAGCCGGTTACACACCAACATGTACAATAATAATCACAGTAATTTACATGTTAGTCAATTTTGTCTAATACAATTTACCAATGACATTTCTAATTTTTAAGGTTAAACTTCATATAACTAACATGTTACCATCATGGATGATTCAGCTGACATTTGGGTGGGACAAAGTAGGAACCAGCATAGTCAAAACAGTCCATGTAATAGAGAAAGAGACATTCTCGGAAGAGAGTGAGACCATAGATGTGTGTTTAAGCAATGGTTTTCAATCTTATCGAACCAGAAACAATTTGATGTCTAGTAAAATGCTTTTCTAGTAGTATGTTTAAGTGTTTAGTTAGAGAGTTGTGAAACTCCACAGTTTGTACTCCAAAATTGTAGGTGGTTATGTAATATACTAGAAACGATACAAAACATTGTTGGCCGGTTAATTAAATTTCATAATTGGATTATGGATAAAAATATGGTAATAGCTAAATTATTCCTTTCACTCTCTCATTCTCTTTAGGACAAAACTAATACATTACTTGATTGCTTCTTTAGATTTTTATAAAGAGGTTTACCAGCTTGACAAAATATTAGACAGGAAAATAATTGATTTAGCCAGCAGACTTAATTTTGTATTTTTATAATGTTTACATCAAGAAAATTTTAGTAGATCGTTAAGCAAATTAATAAACGAAAACATATATTTGTTAGCTGGCCAAACTTATTTGATACTTATATTATCTCATAATTTGTGCTCACACATGTGTTCAAAAATATCAAAATACATTTTTCTCACTTTGATTTCTAAAGATATTTGCCCTGCTACACAAAATATTTCTTGTATAATTTGTTATGTAACCATGAATAAATTTTGTTAGCTAGCTAATTATCATATTATTATATCCTTCTTTGTAAGAGTAACGGGACCCAATTTCTGCCTTCAATCGAAATCCTAGGGTTCTGGAGGTGGGATGAGATGTATAGTCTTGATCGTCGGAGTGATCCGTAGTTTCGATAGTATGAGTGATCCGGGAATTTTGCGGATGCAGAAGAACAAAACATGATGAACTTCATGAGAGAGAACACATGATCTTGTTTGAGAATCTGAGATTTTCGTGGGGATTGGTCTGATATATGACAGTTTCTTAATGTTTGTACCAAACGAAGGTGATATATGGCAGTTCATGTCTAATCTCACTTGCAAAAACTTGAAGATGCTATCTTACAAAAGTTAAATGTTATAGAAAACAATTTGACAATAAGACAATTTCATTACATGATATTTTATTATATTATTGGTTACAAGAAATTTTAACACGCCAACAAGAAAGCAAACAATGCTAAAATTTCTTATAACCGGTTCTGTAAACATAATCCCTCATCGGTTACAAGAAAGATTTTCAAACCAAAAATAAACTTAACCATGCTAAGCTTTTCTGTAACCGAGGACTATACCCAACAGACATTCTTGCTTAAACTTAAGTATATACATTTGTATCACAATAGAAAGGCCAATCCAATGTTTTTTGGCCTTAGGCTGCTATTCTTCAGTCTGGTTTTTCTTCCACTTCCCTCGCCAAAATGGACGCATTGACTCTTCTTCTTCAAAACATTGAACAAATTAAACTGAAAAAAAACTATGATTATAGTGAAACAAAAAATGTCAAATAGATTCAACAAAAATTAAACAAGCTTTTATAAGCAATTTCAAGAAGATAAAGAGACCTCTTAAATAAATAAAAATTCAAGAAGGTAGATAGCAATTGACAGAGGAGATCCAATCCACCGTAACTTTCTAGTTCCATCACACGACGAAGAAGAAGATTCCATTTAAAGAAATGTATATAAATTTACCTAAAGCTTGAAGCTTTTGCCTTTTGCTAGAACCAGTAGGTCCTCCTCTCATCTTCTTGACAAAAGGAGTGGTTTTCTTCCGCCGCATCCACCACCTCATGAACGCATGGAGAAATAACCAGATGAACTCATGAATTATTTGGAACTCATGTTCTTCTTCAATTTTGTTTAGATTTCTTAGGAAAAAGAGGAAAGAAGATGAAGAGAAAGACGTCGGCAATGAAAGAAGATGTGGGTTTGGTGTAATTTCGATTATATTTTTTACCGAGAAAAGTTTATCAAATCTAAACAAAATATTTTTATAATCTTTCCAAATCTACATAAATCCCGCTGTCAGCTTATAGGTGTACATCATCTAGGTTCTGGAAATCGATTCGTCAAGTATTAGGGGCAGTTGCGTCTTTCACTCTAGCGTTTGTCTTCATACACATCAAACTTTTACTGTTATTGGCAAATTTCTAATTTCTCCATCTTCCTTGGTTTTTAAGCAAATTATCCCAATATATAATCATAATTCAATAGAAAAGAGAAAATACATTACTTACCGAGAGTATAAAGTATCTTTTCCCAATTAAATTTACGATTTTGTGAAATCAAACCGAGCAGCGGGGAACAGAGGGCCATTAACGTCAGAGGCATCGTTCAGCGAGATGTTGAAGAAGACTAGTGTAACAATTCACTCTTGAATATTTTTGTTACTATAAAAGTATGTCGGAAGAGGTTTTTGATGTAATGTAACTTTATTTTTCTAAATGTTGAAACATTTGTCATTGTTTAAGAAATGAATAAAGAAAACGATTTTCTCAAAGTACTAAAATGTCCATTGTCAAGTAAAACGATGTTGGCTTAGGCTAAATGACGATGAATTGATCATAGAACGAAAAACCGGGATCACAAAGCCAATTAATGAAAGTTTGGTTATTGGATAATACAAATTCCAAGTACGAAAAACTCTACTAGTTATCAGTACAAGATAATATGGAAATAAAATCGGGTATGCGAGAGTTGAATAAAAAGAAGAGAAAATGACTAGAATGTATAAGAAAAGTTGGTTTATTACTAGAGTGTTTGAACATTTTTTTTAAATGACTAGAATGTTTCGACACCTATATAAATGACTGTAAGGGCCTTTGGTTATTTTTTTAAAAAATTGAAATTATTTTTAAACAACTAATATGCATCACTAATTAAAATTACACATCACCACCACAATATAAACTAAACCATCTCTTCTCTTGAGTTAACTAAATCGAAGTTTAAAAAAAAAACTAACTAAGAACATTGTTTTCTCGTCTCGAAGAAGGAAGCGTCGAAGAAGGAACCGCGAGGATACTCCCACTCTTCATCATCGACATTGTCTGTGTTAACTTCCTCTTCGTCGAAATAGCTCTCTGTCGTTGTACTCTGTTTTCTCTGTTATCATCGTACCCGAAATCAGAATTCTGAACTCGTTTGTACGAAATCGTCTTCGCCGCCGTCTTCGCCGCATTCTTATCTACGAGTTCGTCTTTCCGGTAGGATATCACGACGTTATATATTGTGTTTTGTTGAGTTTGTGGGTCAGTTATGTATTATATTTCATCTGATTTATATTTTGTTGCGACTGAGATAGGGTTGTGTTGCGGCTGTGATTTTGTTTTGTTGGGGGTTTCGTTGCGTCTGAGTTAGGGTTTTGCTGCGGCTGAGTTATGGTTATGTTATGGCTGAGTTATATTTGTGTCGTGAATAATCTAATATTATGTTATGACTGTGTTACTCTTATGATGCAGTTGAGTTACTGTTTTGTTGTGGCTGATTTTATTGTTTGGTTATATGATCAGATGGATGCTGCTGAAGTTAAATCAGGGGATTACCCACCAAGATTTTATCCTGAAGGGTCTTCTAACCTAGATGGTAAATTTATTAATCACAATTTTCATCCAGGGCATTTCCTCCACGTTAGAGAAACAATAGGACTTGATGTGTAAGAAGAACTGGTGAACTCTCCCATTGGAGTAGTTGCTAGGCTAGCTGAACGCGAAAGCATGTGGGCTGGTAGGACCGTGCGCTATCTACTGTGTAGACAGCTGCGAGTTATAAAGAAGGAGATATGATGTCTCGTGGCTGATGAGGCTATCGGGTTTAGCTTGCTCGAGTTTGGTGAGATCACTGGGCTAAACACATGTCCATTGCCAACAAAAAAATTTGATCCTGGTCAATACAACGAGTTTTGGGGGGGGGAGTTGAAGGTGCCGCTTGGGATGAGACCAAAGTTAGATGAACTGAAGGCAGCATTAGCGTTCTGTCCGCGTTAGAGTTTTGAAAAGCGCAAGTGGTTGGGACTGCTACTTCTTCAAGCCATGGGAGTCTATTGTTTGCATCACAATTCAAGGATACCCTTTCAAAGTGCAATAAAGGTATTCGACGATGAAGCCATGGGTCGTATCCATGGGGTCGGACTGCATACGAAGTTCTAATTGACTCTATTAAAACGTTGGCTCCAGATGGAGGTTTATACACAATAAGCGGCATGAAGGACGCGTTATTGATTTAGGCTTATGAATCCGTCACATGCTTCGGTGAGATTTTTGGGAGAGTGATCAATAACAAAGACGTTCCGCTTTTGCGATGGGGTGGAAATCGTACACGTGCAAGCATTGATAAATTGCTGTCTACCAAAATCAAAAAGCATGGCGAGGTAAGATTTCACGCTGACTTAATTTATTTGATGGCTGAGTTCGGAGTTACTTAATGGCTGAGTTATGTGTTAAATTACGGCTGAATTATTTTAGTTGATGTCTGAGTTATGTGTTAAATCATGGCTGTATTATTTTAATTGATGGCTGAGTTTTGTGTTAGTTTGGAGGCTGAGTTTTGTTATAACCTGGTGTTGCAGGTGCATGTGAGGAGAATGGTTTTGAAGGACTCAATTGAAGAGATGATTCCTATTTGGTCGGGTTAAGATGACGATCCACAACTCGTTAGGTTGATAACAGACATACATTCAGATAGATTTGTGAAAGGTTTGTGGGAAGTGCAGGGGAATGCAAAGGGGAAGGGGAATGGGAATGAGAAGAAGAGAATGAAGGTTGGAGTTTTGTCAGAAGCTGAGCCACCCACTAAGAAGCAGAAGAAAGTTAAGACACAGAATGAGTCTGAAGCTGATGCAGCGGGAAAGGGTTCTAGCGAGAAGGAAGGTAGCAAAGAGTTGGAGTTGGAGAACAAAGCGACACTAACGACCATTGTGAGTACTCTGGATATTATTTACAGAAAATTTGATCAGGTTGACTCACGGTTGGAAGCTTACGAGTTAGACCGGAACAGACCATTGATGGACCAAAAGACCATTGATGACGGGGTGAATGCTTTACTGGAGGAGCTTCTGAAAGATCTGGGGATTGGGAAAATTCTCGAAAACATGATAACCCCTCTCCACCATTATCAGATAACTCTTTATCGAAAGCATCACCGGTGGTTCGAACGCATCAGAAGTTTGTCAATAGTCCAGCGTTTGTAGCTGCGACTCCTGGACCGAAAAAGAATTTGGCCAAGGAGCTTGAAAAGGAATCAGGGGTGAAAAGGGCTTTGGTTGAGGAGTTTGGTAGTGTCGATAAAGCTACTGATATGCGGCCTCTTGATTTCCTACTAATTTTTCCTGCAAAGGCTATTAAGGATGATAAGGCTACTAAGGATGATAAGGCTGCTAAGGATCCAGCCTGTGGACGCGGCTGCAGGCGCAAGTGTATTGTTAAGGGTGAGGAAGCCGATGAGAAGAAAAAAGCAGCGCAGGCAGATGCTGCGTTTATGAGAAAGGAGAAGGCTGAAGTTAAGAAAAAAACTGCTGAGGATAAGGAAAAAAAGGTTGAAGCTAAGAAAAAAAAAAAGCTGAAGCTAAGAAAAAAGAGACTGAAACTAAGAAAAAAGTGGATGAGGCTAAGAAAAAAAGGTTGAGTTAAAGAAAAAACCATATTAAATTAACAACAAAATAGGAAAAGAAACGTTTAAATTCTTGTACTATTGTTGTGTAACTTACTTTCTCATCGCTTGGTATCGCAATTTTGAATTATGTTGGTGTGATACTGTAGATATGAATATATTTGATATATCTGATCATCGGACGTACGCTTTAGGCGCACCAGAGTTGATTTGAAACGAATATTGTGTTGCCAATTTCCTAACATTCACGCTACTAATGTTTAGCAAATTTGAAAGCACAAACCCCTCACTTTCTTCCTCTTTTTTTTTATTCAAATTCTAGGACTCATTTCCTCCACATTCTATGTATTTGACATGGAGAAAAGCACCTTTTGTTTTGCTGCTGTTACATACATGCAACCGTTAGTAAAAATGATCGGAGAAAATGAACATTTTATATGTTCTGTACTATTGTATACATATAGAATAGAAATGAATGCAATGCAATATATATTATGTTTATATTATTCCATCTGATCAGCACAACGACTATCACCATCACCAGTTGTTTCATCGTTGCACAACCTTCTCTCCACTGCCTCCACATCTTAGTGCGAACATTTTTTATGTTCTATACTATTGTATACATAAAGAATATAAATGAAATGCAATGCAATATATATTATGTCTATATTATTCCATCTGATGCGACTACCATCACCATCGGTTGTTTCATCGTTGCCACAACCTTCTCTCCAAAGCCGTTGTCACCCATTACTCTTCATCCCACTGTCTCTTTTTCTTCTGCACCTTTTGTGGTGGTTTCTTTTCCTCCTCCATCGACTCCGGCACCAGCTCTTCTGCAAATCATATCTTCTCATGTGTCTCTTCATTCTTCTCCTTAATTACTCCATTGGCTTTACATCATGTCACTCAGTTCCAGTGTGTTATGTGTAGTGTTCCATTCTATTTGACGAAGTAGAATAGAAATGTGGCGGCACAGTAAATAAACAATTGGTATTTTTTGTTAATGTATCATTCTTATGAATAGATTGGTTTGTACTTATTATCAAACTAAGCATTTACAAATAATAACATATTTTGGTAATATTATTTAAAATCAAAGATGGCCAAAAAGTATTGAATACTATGAACAATTAAAACCTATAAACTATAAACTATACATCGGACTAGTGCAAACTATACTATTTATAGAGAGTCTAACATACTATTTTAGATATAGTCTTAAATTCTTTACGTATTTATATACTATTTCTTTAAAGTAAAACACTCTGTTACGCTTTCAAATGTGATATTTTTTCTCTATCATTCTGTGTGATTGGTTGTAAGCTCAAGATTTTATTTAATACAAAAATAAAAATAAAAATGTCTCAATAAGACTTGAACACGTGTATCTTATTACACTGAAATTAGTTATTTACCAACTGAGCTAACGCCGTTTAGTCATTGTTATATATTAAAAAGAAAAATAATAAATATCGAAGGGAACAACTATTCAATTTTTCAGAGAGAGTGATGATGGCGGAGAAGAAATGACCATGAATGTTTTGGGAAAATAAAATGTATATAAGAATATGTTCTTTTATTGAATAAAAAAACCACCAATAAATATTAAAAGAAATAAATCTTTGAAAAAATATATAGCATAATTTGGAAATATGATAAAGAAAACACCATAAATCTAGAAAACCATTTAACATATAGCTTCGACAGCGAGCCTTCTAGGAGCACCACTGCAATCTGGTGCACCAAACTTTTCTGTTGAGACATCAATGGAACATTTCTCTTTTCCAACACATTCTTGTGTGAGAATATCAGCCGTGTTTTTACTTGATTCACAAGTTCCTTTTTCAAAAGATCCACAATTGCCATCTGGGTTACCAAAGGATGCAAATTTGATGGCAGAAATGGGTTTTCTGTTGCATGAAAGCTCAATAATTGTTTTCTCGTAGACGTTAGCACAAACACTTCCTACTCTAGTAGTTTGGAAACTGACAAGCGATGGGTTTCCTCCCATCTCTTCAAACAAAACTAGTGTGTTATCTCCTTCTGCATTCAAGAAAGAACGAGGAACATGGTACCTGTTCAAGAAAATAACAAAGCAACAAAATCTATGTAAAGATTTCTCAGGTTAAACATTAACATATTTTATTCTAGAACCAAATAAGATGTGGAACACGTACCATCTTTGTGTGGGTTCTCCACAATTGGTCAGACATTTTTCAGCATGATAAGCACCTCTATAATTACATTTTGCATCACAACCATTTTCGCTTGAAATGAATGACGGCCAATAACGCCCAATGTTGTTTCCATTGACCCAAGCTGTACCTTTTCCAAGTCCCATAAGATCGACAACAACTGGATCATTTCCCAAGGGAGACTTGAATGTAGCCTGAATGAAAAAATGGAATGATTTGATTTGATATTGAATCAACAAGTGTTTGGTTTGTTATCTTATATATAATAACATCTGTTTACCTTATACCAAGTCATGGTTCGGTTAAACGGTACATTTTCAACTGACCATTTAGACATTGCTTCCGTTCTAAAGAGTTGGTTGTCAAACCCATTTAAACCGGTTTTATAGCTCCATTTATGAGCAGACAAGTCCTTAACTATAGATTCATCACCATTTATTCCAGTAATAAAAATGGGTCCAGTGATTCCAGCCGGCTTACTTTCAAAGAAAGCACCATAGTTCTATCAAAAAAAATTGTCAAGATTTTTTATTTTCAGTTAAAATGTAAAAAAAAAAAAAGAGATTTAACTTTAAAAATAAATACGAGATAAATAATATCTAAGAACTTACCGCAAGTCCCACAGTTATACTAAGAAGAGCAATGACATTACGACCAGATTTAAACTTCACATCTTTCTCAAATACATAGTTAAATTTTCCATTCTCAGCGTGTTGATAACCTACAAATATAAATCAAAGACTTTTTGGTAAGTTGGTGCTATTGAGATTTGTAAAACATATATAAGAGTTACTTACCAATAATGTTTCCATTGACAAAAACGTGAAGGACATGAGCAGTACTGTTGATGCGAAGAGACATGGTTTTACCCACAAACGGATCTCGTTTTTTAAACTTAACGGTAGTCATGTACCATAGATAATCACTTTGGTCATTGGTGACTACTTTCTGATCAAATAGTTGTGTCTGTGTAGATTCTCCTTTTCCTTTCAAAAGAAAGTTGTCCATGTTCTCTGGTCTCCATGACCATTTCAGAGTTGAAGGGGTATCCTCAGCTTCATTTGGTTTCTTAACCATCATTGAAGTCTGAGTGGTAATCTGAAAATATAAAACCAACAAAAAATAAACTTTGGTTACAACTTTGAATGAATAATGGTTGTTAGTATGAAAATTTAAAGTCCACAGAAGAAAATTTTAAATAAAAAACCTTGGCAGTGTTATAAGCCTCATTTTTGCAATCCGGTAAAATGGTAACTGACCAAGCCGGGACAACGTAAGATTCTCCTTGGAAACTAATTGTTGCATCTGAATTTTCATTTCCATTTCCAAAAAAGCAGCTTGATCCTTCTTCGGTTTTATAAATTGTTGCCTATGTAATATTTTCATGATAAGTAATTATTTCAAGAATATACTGATAAAAAAATAACAAGAATATTACCGATGCAGAGTTTCCAAAGTCAATGGTGGAGATGTTTCCGTATGTGAGAGTTTTCTCTATAGAGTGAAGAACATCATGAAGTTGTTTCAAATGCCCGTATTTTGGTTGACTCAAATTACCTAATAGATTTCCCATGTAAGTAAAAATAGAAACTTCTAAAATATTTTTGTATATGAATATACTTAAAATTTACCATATTCGTCAAGGGGAGCATCATAATCATATGAAGTTGTGATGTATGGACCACCTGCGGTTCTGTCAAAGTTCGTGCCTCCATGGTACTACAATGATAAAAAACATTTCAATTACTCTTTCTAGTTAATGTCGATTTTGTGTGAGCTTATTTTAATAAATAAGTTAAATTTCATTATTATATTTTTACCATATAATAATTATTAAAAGTTCCTCCTCTTTGGAAGAATCTTGCAACAGAAAATGCAACATCTTCGGTTGTTCTATGAGGATTTTTACCACCCCATTGCTTAAACCTAAACAAATAGAAGACAATAAATATTATTATAAAATATTTACAAAATAATAAGAATATAATCATACTGAAAATAAAACTTACCATCCGGTCCAGTTCTCAGTCCACATCTTAGGAGTGTTGGGATTGTTTGGTACAAAATTGTCACAGTAAAAGCCATTACATGTATTCAACTATAAAAGTAGAAACAATTTAAAATAATTAGCCTTTGAATATATTAAATAAATACTCATTATGACTGAGCTTATTACCATAGGCTGAGGAGCATCATTTTGTTGACACATTATCCATGGAACACCAACATCAAGAGACTGAGCCATGTTTGCACACCACTTAATGTATGCTTTACCCGATTCTCCATAGGGTCCCATTACATTTCCATACTCATTTTCTATCTGCAAGATTAATAAAACAAAAAAATAAATACTGTTAAGAATTGTATATAACATTAAGAAACACCACATAATGTATTTAAAAGATTAAATCGATTTACTTGAGCAAGAATAATTGGGCCTCCTTGTGATGCAAATAATTTTTCTTTCTTGACCATGTCTACTATCATAGTTGTGAAGTTTTGCATCTCATCCTATACATAAATCATTCATATAAAATTAAATTGAAAATAACACTACATATATGATAAAAAAAATATTACCATATATGCTTTATTAGTAGTTCTGAACACCATTCCAGGCATGTTGTGCAGCCACACTGGGAATCCTCTGTTTACAATAATTAAAAAAAATCTAGGTCAAAAATATTACATGAGAAACAGTAATATCATCATACAAGAAGCCAACTCATTATAATAATTTCTTAAAAATATATATTATAATCAAAAGACTAGTACTGACATTTATGATATATAAGTGTTGGTATAATGATTAATAAAATCAATTCATTGGACCATTTATTGATCAAAACATTATATGGAAAATCGCACTATGACCATACAAGAAGCTAACTTATTATCAAAATATATTAAACTGGTATATATTGCACTTTACGAGACTACCTAAATCCATTCTAAGTATATTACCCGTAATTCCACTCAGCACATGCATATGGTCCTATGCGAAGAACAGCATACAATCCTTCATCTTGAATGGTTTTCAGGAATCGAATAAGATCTAATTTTCCAGAAAAATCATATTGACGGCGAGTAGGCTCATGCGCATTCCAGAAGACATATGTTTCGATCGCATCAAGACCTCCTTCTTTACCTTTTTTTATAAGATCCGGCCACATCTAAACATATTAACAAAAAACGATTATAATTAGTAGCAAACATAAAATACTAGGACCACACATATTGTTTGATGTAAGGTAGATTAATACCTCAGGAGTGCTTCTAGGATAATGGATAGAACCAGAAAGGAGAACTCGGCGGTGACCATCAATGGTAATGGCTCGGCCATCATGAGAAACAATTGTGGCATAGACACTACTTACACAAAGAAAACATAAAAGAAACCTTAGAGAAACCATATTTACTTAGAAGAATGGTTTTTGAATGAAGAAATATGAAAGGAAACAAAGCTTTTATAGGGGTATAAAATCGTTACCTAAAGATAATATGGATAATTATAGATATTCTAGAAAACAAAAACAAAATTCTAACTGCCATATTATTTAAGTATAAATTTTGTTAAAATTTTTAACTATTTTTGTGAAATTTTTAACCAATAAAAAATTATTTGTCCTCGTTTTCAACTTAAATTCGATTTGGATAATAACATATTTTTTTCTAAAAATCTGAAACAATGTAGCTTGGTTGTTAAAATTTGTTCTCAATTCATTATATCTTAAACATGTCTGAATATGAAAAATTATTTGATTTGTAAATAATGTAAATCTTAAAAGCATCATATTTATTTATATATTTTTCATCTAATGTTTAAACCAGTTTAATTCTGAATAACTTTTTTAATACTTTCCACTTTTTACAAAGGAGATAAAACTAATTGACTTGACTACCTCTTTTTTTATATAATAAATATCTTGCTTGTGTTAATCAAATTTGTGTATGAGCAATAAATAAATATTACCATAACACTTAAAACTACTTTGATAACATATTTATAGCCAACCACTAAAAACAATTTCTGAGTTTTCTTTTACATATATAAACATTCGCTTTGCCTTAATATTCAGTTAGTCGCACAAACTCAGTTGGTAAATATCTAATTTTGTTGTGCTACCTTACAAGAGTTTGAATACTTAGTGTGACATTTTTTCATTTTTTTTATTTTTGCCTTAAATAAAACTTTTAAATTTCTTATACAAACAAGAACCAGTATCCATCAATTCCTTATTTTTAAAAACTCTCAAACAACAAAGACTAATTTAATCGTCTCGATTTTCTTAACTGGTTTCTCTAATCAAAGCATAACCACACATTTGATTTGTTTTTATCGTCATCGTCGATTTTCTCTTCTCTGCACCTAGTCCTAGATATGCATTCTCACCAGAATCACCTTTGTTGGAGAAACTTGCCAATAAGAAAACAACTTCGAGTATACCATCCTCCATATCTAGAATATTTAATGATATAATCAGCGTTTTCCTACCAAAAGTGAGAAATTTTTCTATTGAAATCTACATGAGTATTGATCATCTTATTAAGAAGAACCATAGGATATGGAATTCATAGGCTTTAATCGCTTGTTTATAAAGAGAAACAACATGATGGAATGTAACTCAAAGTAAACCAACATGAGCCAAATTGGTTCAACTTTGGTTGTCCACCTCGATCGAGGTCCTTGAAACCCCATGACAAATCTAAACCAAACCAACTTATCGTCATCCTCGATGTGTCTGACTCTATCATATCCTCCGGATCACAAGGCGGTTCAAGTCAATCTCCTCCACCATATGTTGAAGCGGCAAACAAAAGACTGAAGAAGAAAGTGCTTCAGTCTCTTCCAAAGCTCACTGTCTCGCCGGAATCACCTTCATTGGAAAAAAACACGGCGAGGGCAGCGACAAGCTCCGGTTCGTGTTCGTCAAAGAGAATGGAGAAGAAGAAGGGTTAAAGATTTTAGGGAAATTACACCGTATATCTCAAAAAGTTATAATTCATTTTCTATCTAAATAATCTAAATTGATAGCATATACCGTGCATTTTATGTAATAATAACATAATATATTTGTATGAAACTTGTGCAACCTGCGAAGAAAAAAAATTTAATTAATATTTAGTATCCATAAAAGGTAAAATATGGTCCTTAGCTATTCTCCCAAAGTAACTTTATGTTAGATATCTGACATTTCTCTGTTTCATCTTGTTTGTAGCCAAAACAGAGGGGAGACAAACAATGAAATTGTTTTGAATCTTTTTCATCTGAACGAGGCTTGAAGTTCTTCATGCGTTTTCCCTTGGTCTCAGAAACTCACAGAGTCATATACACCACCGTGAAAGCACAAACCCCTCACTTTCTTCCTCTTTTTCTTATTCACATTCCAGGACTCACTTCCCCCACATCCTATGTATTTGACATTGAGAGAAGCACATTTTTATTTGCTGCTGTCACACACACGCCACCGTCAGTTAGTAAAAATGATCGGAGAAAATGAACATTTTTTATGTTCTATACTATTGTATACATAAAGAATATAAATGAAATGCAATGCAATATATATTATGTTTATATTATTCCATCTGATGTGATTACCATCACCACCAGTTGTTTCATCGTTGCCACAACCTTCTCTCCACTGCCGTCGTCACCCATGTCTCTTCATCCCACTGTCTCTTTTTTTCTGCACCTTTTGTGGTGGTTTCTTTTCCTCCTCCATCAACTCCGGCACCAGCTCTTCTGCAAATCATATTTTCTCATTCGTCTCCTCATTCTTCTCCTTAATTACTCCATCGGCTTTACATCATGTCACTCAGTTCCAGTGTGTTATGTGTAGTGATCCATTCTATTTGACGAAGTAGAATAGAAATGTGGCTGCACAGTAAATAAACATTTGGTATGTTTTGTTAATGTATCATTGTTATGTATAGATTGGTTTGTACTTATTATCAAACTAAGCATTTACAAATGGTAACATATTTTGGTTATATTATTTAAAATCAAAGATGGCCAAAAAGTATTGAATACTGTGAACAATTAAAACCTATAAACTATAAACTATACATCGGACTAGTGCGAACTATACTATTTATAGAGAGTCTAATATACTATTTAAGATATAGTCTTATATTCTTCACGTATTTATATACTATTTCTTTAAAGTAAAACACTCTGTTACGCTTTCAAATGTGATATTTTTTCTCTATCATTCTGTGTGATTGGTTGTAAGCTCAAGATTTTATTTAATACAAAAATAAAAATAAAAATGTCTCAATAAGACTTGAACTCGTGTATCTTATTACACTGAAATTAGTTATTTACCAACTGAGCTAACGCCGTTTAGTCATTGTTATATATTAAAAAGAAAAATAATAAATATCGAAGGGAACAACTATTCAATTTTTCAGAGAGAGTGGTGATGGCGGAGAAGAAATGACCATGAATGTTTTGGGAAAAGAAGATGACCGTGTAAAATGTATATAAGAATATGTTCTTTTATTGAATAAAAAAACCACCAATAAATATTAAAAGAATTAAATCTTTGAAAAAATATATAGCATAATTTAGAAATATGATAAAGAAAACACCATAAATCTAGAAAACCATTTAACATATAGCTTCGATAGCGAGCCTTCTAGGAGCACTACTGCAATCTGGTGCTCCAAACTTTTCTGTTGAGACATCAATGGAACACTTCTCTTTTCCAACACATTCTTGTGTGAGAATATCAGCCGTGTTTTTACTTGATTCACAAGTTCCTTTTTCAAAAGATCCACAATTGCCATCTGGGTTACCAAAGGATGCAAATTTGATGGCAAAAACGGGTTTTCTGTCGCATGAAAGCTCAATAATTGTTTTCTCGTAGACGTTAGCACAAACACTTCCTACTCTAGTAGTTTGGAAACTGACAAGCGATTGGTTTCCTCCCATCTCTTCAAACAAAACTGGAGTGTTATCTCCTTCTGCATTCAAAAAAGAACGAGGAATATGGTACATGTTCAAGAAAATAACAAAGCAACAAAATCCATGTAAAGATTTCTCAGGTTAAACATTAACATATTTTATTCTAGAACCTAATAAGATGTAGAAAATGTACCATCTTTGTGTGGGTTCTCCACAATTGGTCAGACATTTTTCAGCATTATAAGCACCTCTATAATTACATTTTGCATCACAACCATTTTGGCTTGAAATGAATGCCCGGCCAATAACGCCCAATGTTGTTTCCATTGACCCAAGCTGTACCTTTTCCAAGTCCCATAAGATCGACAACAACTGGATCATTTCCCAAGGGAGACTTGAATGTAGCCTGAAAGAAAAAATGGAATGATTTGATTTGATATTGAATCAACAAGTGTTTGGTTTGTTAACTTATATATAATAACATCTGTTTACCTTATACTAAGTCATGGTTCGGTTAAATGGTACATTTTCAACTGACCATTTAGACATTTCTTCCGTTCTAAAGAGTTGGTTGTCAAACCCATTTAAACCGGTTTTATAGCTCCATTTATGAGCAGACAAGTTCTTAACTATAGTTTCATCACCATTTATTCCAGTAATAAAAATGGGTCCAGTGATTCCAGCCGGCTTACTTTCAAAGAAAGCACCATAGTTCTATCAAAAAAATTGTCAAAAAATTTTATTTTCAGTTAAAATGTAAAAAAAAAAGAGATTTAACTTTAAAAATAAATACAAGATAAATAATATCTAAGAACTTACCGCAAGTCCCACAGTTATGCTAAGAAGAGCAATGACATTACGACCAGACTTAAACTTCACATCTTTCTCAAATACATAGTTAAATTTTCCATTCTCAACGTGTTGATTACCTACAAATATAAATCAAAGACTTTTTGGTAAGTTGGTGTTATTGAGATTTGTAAAACATATATAAGAGTTACTTACCAATATTTTTTCCATTGACGAAAGCGTGAAGGACATGAGCAGTACTGTTGACGCAAAGAGACATGGTTTTATTCACAAACGGATCTATTTTTTAAAACTTAACGTTAATCATGTACCATAGATAATCACTTTGGTCATTAGTGACTACTTTCTGATCAAATAGTTGTGTCTGTGTAGATTCTTCTTTTCCTTTCAAAAGGAAGTTGTCCATGTTCTTTGGTCTCCATGACCATTTCAGAGTTGAAGGGGTATCTTCAGCTTCATTTGATTTCTTAACCATCATTGAAGTCTGAGTGGTAATCTGAAAATATAAAACCAACAAAAAATGAACTTTGGTTACAACTTTGAATGAATAATGGTTGTTAGTACAAAAATTTAAAGTCCACAAAAGAAAATTTTAAATAAAAAACTTTGGCGGTGTTATAAGCCTCTTTTTTGCAATCCGGTAAAATGGTAAGAGACCAAGCCGGGACAACGTAAGATTCTCCTTGGAAACTAATTGTTGCATCTGAATTTTCATTTCCATTTCCAAAAAAGCAGCTTGATCCTATAAATTGTTGCCTATGTAATATTTTCATGATAAGTAATTATTTCAAGAATATACTGATAAAAAATAACAAGAATATTACCGATGCAGAGTTTCCAAAGTCAATGGTGGAGATGTTTCCGTATGTGAGAGTTTTCTTTATAGAGTGAAGAACATCATAAAGTTGTTTCAAATGCCCGCATTTTGGTTGACTCAAATTACCTAATAGATTTTCCATGTAAGTAAAAATAGAAACTTCTAAAATATTTTTGTATATGAATACTTTATTTTTCTAAATGTTGAAACATTTGTCATTGTTTAAGAAATGAATGAAGAAAACGATTTTCTAAGTACTAAAATGTCCATTGTCAAGTAAAACGATGTTGGCTTAGGCTAAATGACGATGAATTGATCATAGAACGAAAAACCGGGATCACAAAGCCAATTAATGAAAGTTTGGTTATTGGATGATACAAATTCCAAGTACGAAAAACTCTACTAGTTATCAGTACAAGATAATATGGAAATAAAATCGGGTATGCGAGAGTTGAATAAAAAGAATCATAGAGTATGAATCAAACTATTAATGACTAAGTCCACAAAATACTATTTTTTTTTTGGACAAATCCACAAAATACTATAAAAGGAGATTTCAAGCTCTTATTTTCCTTACAACTTATAAGAAAGTAAGAATAAAACGTGGTTTTCGAGAGAGAGAGAAAGAGTTTGGGAAATGAGGATCAAATAAAGAGGATCGCAGAAATCTTCGCCGGAATACATAGCTAAGAGTTGTGGAAATCAAGAATGGTTAATGGAAAAACAGACAACTTTCATTGAAATTTTATTTCTCAAAACTAAAGCCATGCGAAATAATCATTAAAACACACACACACACACAAGTTTAGTAGTTCATTACACACCAACCATATAAAGATCATTGACAAAGTTGACGGGCATTGTGGCCAGACACACAAAGACTCACAGCCCCAAAACGTTGCCCACACACACACACACACTATAGGCAAAATGATGGAGCCAGAGAAGGAAATCAGAAGTTGATGAGAACGTGTATTAAGTAAGAACCAGATGGTTTAATCTGATCACAATCTCTCCACTTGAATCCTTCCTCTTTATCAAAACCATTAATTAAGGTCTCACGTACAGAAAGCCGTGAAAACAGCAGAACCTTATTGTTCCATTGCCCTAATCCGGACCGGTAACCTCCCTCCACCGTAGGCAGAAACTCA
This sequence comes from Brassica napus, assembly GCF_020379485.1. Classification (NCBI taxonomy): domain Eukaryota; kingdom Viridiplantae; phylum Streptophyta; class Magnoliopsida; order Brassicales; family Brassicaceae; genus Brassica; species Brassica napus. The sequence goes on from NC_063440.1 coordinate 11,112,595, forward strand.
TCAGTCCATGAATTCTCCTCCGGATCAAAAACTCCCAGACATCCAGAGTTTTGGTCCAAAAAATACACTATGTTCCTCACAACAGTGTTGGAATGGACCGACAATAATTGCTTCAAATCTAACTCTTCCCATGTCTCCGTTTTGGGGTCATATATGTTCATGGTGGTGGATCCATTGGCTGAAAAGATCATCATCATCATCATCATCATCAATTATGTAAGAACAGAAAAAAGTTTATTTGAACAATGTCTATTACCGGCATTTTAGTGTTCCTACCTACAGCATAGAGTTTGGACTTGAAGGAGAAGGCGAAGCCGCCGATGGGAAACGCTACGGGACCATCCATAAGGCTCCATTGGTTGGTTTGCGGGTTGTATACTTCAGTGTTGAAAAGGCAATAACCATCATTGCTAAAGCCTTGGACCACATACAAAAGGCCGTCCACTTCAGCTAATGAAAAGTCGTAACGTGGTATGTTCATGTCTGCCAGTTTTCTCCAGCTGTTTATATCATTCCGACAAGAAATCAGTTCAAAGAAAACCTCTATGTTTCTTTAGAGAAGATGTATGGATGGATGTCACATATTGATCAGTTAGTAAGAGAAGAGAGATTCAGATGGAAGACCTGTTAGTAGCAGGATTGAACTCGTAAACATCAGCCGAAGCAAGGGGAGGGTTTCTGTTCATATCATTCCAACAAGATAATCAAGAAATCAGTTGAAGAAATCACATATTGATGAGATTTGTAACAGAACTATAACGGAAGAGAGATTTAGATCAAAGACCTTTTAGTAGAAAGACTGAACTCGTTAATATCACCCGAAGCAATGGGAGGAATCCTACTGAAGTCCCAGTATTTCATACCCGTATATCCACCGATGAACAAGATCTTCTCGCCACCGATCACCGCGACGCAGAAACCCCGCTTCAATGGCCCAGGGAAAGGAGGAATCTGTCCCAGGTTGTTCCCGGAGCTGTCAAAAACTTCCCAATACACTTTTCTGCCACGGATGCTTTTCATGAAAACACACATGAACTCCTCCATTGTCCCTGTCAACTTCCGAACAGCGGCGAAATGCTCGCTCCTGAGGAAGGTCTTCCATCGCCGGCAGACTTGAGAAAGGACACGAAAGTTTGAGCGCGGGATTCGTGAGAGGCAGAGCGCCGCTACGTCGTCCGTCAAGCCGGGTATGATCGACGTTGACGACTCCTCCATTTTAAATTTTAATTGTTCTTTCGCATCAAAACTAATGTATTAAAAAAAAAAAAACAGGAAGCGTATTCAACTGTTGTAACGTGGATCATTGGCCAAAACGATACCTCTTAGATTACGTTGACCTAGTGTGGTCGTGGATAATTAAGCACAATTGAAAATGATTTATTATTTCTATTAATGTTTGTAAGCTCTAATCAAATTCAGATTATTTCATGATATTCTATTGATTTGTAAAAAGAAGTCAACGCTATTCTTATCGGAATCCAATCATTTTTTTTTTGTAAAATCCAATATCCAATCATGATCCTCACGTTTTTTTTTTTAAATTGGGAACGCCTCTGCTTTGCTGCTTGGTTCACTTGGATGTGAGAAATAATAGGCATCAACAACCAAACCTTTGACCTGACAATCATCATAAAAAGGGCCTGGTGTTATGCATAGTATCATAGATTATCTCATGCATACTCCATTGGCTAACGAGCCTATGCTAAAGCAACCTCATTCCTCATCACTCAAGTATTTCAACTCAATTTCTAAACAAATAAAATTATTATTTACTAATAGTTTAGTTATTTAATTAAATAAAAAAGATTATTAAAGGTGTAAACCATTTACTAAGGTGTGATTGGCAACCATTTACATCAAGCAATCAAGCTTTAATAAAAAAAATTAAAATCACAGTTCTAGAAATAACCCACAGCTGTAAAAGTGCTTTCCAGAGTCAATCTACAGAAATAAAAATTAAAGCCACAGCAAAAAATCTACAAATATTTTTCTACAACAAATTTTTTAAGCTACATCTATTACCAATTGAACCCTAAGTGCTATCTATAATAGAGAGTATCTTTTTCATGCCTCTCTCCTATTTCTCTCATATTCTCTTTTTTTTTTTCTTTTAAGTGTGAGATATCTTATGGATATTTCCGTTGAACATGCTCTTATAATCCATTTTAGTTGTTGTTCCTTATTTATCAGTGTTGGTTATAAGTCAGAAGAAAAGCAAACATTTTGTACTTAATCAAGAATGGAAAACGGGAAAACCAATGTTTAAGAAATCGTTAGGTGATAACTAATCACTTTGTAGATGAGATGCGACTAGACGGATTATTCGAAGCTAAGCGAGGCTTAGACTTTGTCAAATTATTGATTTATTTTATATATTTTTATTTATATAAAATATTTCAATTTTGAGTTGAATAATTTTGATGAATTATCAAAATTAGATATACAAACAAAATAAACTAGACAAATTTGAGAATTCTTACTAACATTATTGCTTAATTTAACAGATTTAAACTAATTTAAATCGATACAAATTGGTTTTAATCTATTTAAAACAGTTGCAAATGATTTGAGTCATATCAATCGGATTTAAAGGACTGAGTCGCCGCCCATACCGATTTTTAAAACCATAGGAAAAACAGACAACTTGCATTCAATTTTTATTTCTCAAAATTAAATTCATGCGCATTAATCGCGAAAATACATATATAAGAATCAGTTTGACAAAGTTGAGGGCATTTGCCAGACACACAAGACACAGCCACAAAACGTTAAGCACACACACTAGAGAAAAGATTGCAAGTCAAAGGGGGAAATCAGAAGTTGATGAGAACGCTGAACAAGTGAGAACCAGATGGTTTAATCTGACTACAATATCTCCACTTGGACCCTTTCTCTTTATCAAAATCATTGATTATGGTCTCATGTACAGAAAGCCTTGAAAACAGCAGAACCTTATTGTTCCATTGCCCTACTCCAAACCGGAAACCTCCCGCCACCGTAGGCACAAACACCGTGGTCCATGAGTTCTCCTCTGGATCAAACACTCCCAGACGTCCAGTCAAGTCCTTGTCCAAGAAATACACTTTGTTCCTCACAACAGTGTAGGAGTAGACAGACATTGATTTCTCCAACTCTAACTCTTCCCATGTCTTTGTTTTAGGGTCATATATGTCGACGGTGCATGATCCATTGCCTGGAAAGAACATCATAATGTATGTACGAGTAAGAAACTTAGTTTAATCAGTGTCCATTCTTGGCATTATCTTGTTCCTACCTAAAGCGTAGAGTTTGGACTTGAAGGAGAATGCAAAGCCACTGATATTTCGGAATTGTGGACAATCCATAAGGGTCCACTGATTAGTTTCCGGGTTGTATACATCAGAGTTGAGAAGGCAATAACCATCATTGGTATAGCCTCGAACCACATACAAAAGGCCGTCCACTTCAGCTAATGCAAAGTTGTAACGTGGTATGTTCATGTCCGGCAGTTTCCCCCAGCTGTTTATATCATTACAACAAGATATCAAGAAATCAGTTGAACACCAGACTCAAATCACACTCTACTACCATACAGTTGTGTAAGAATCCTGAAGAAAAGATAACCTCTATGTTTCTTTAGAGAAATGTATGTCATATTGATCAGACTTCTAAGAGAACTAATGGAAGAGAGTCAGATACAAGACCTGTTAGTAGCAGGATCAAACTCGTAAACATCAGCCGAAGCAAGGGGAGTGTTTCTATTGGTCACACAACCTCCGATCCCCGTATATCCACCGATGAACAAAATCTTCTCGCCACCGAGCACCGTGACGCCGTATCCCCACTTCAGTGGCCCAGGGACGTTAGGTATCTGTCCCAGTTTGTTCCCAGAGCTGTCGAAAACTTCCCAGTACACTTTCTTGCCAGGCACGGTTTCCATCAAAACACACATGAACTCCTCCACCGTTCCGGTCAACTTTCGAACGGCGGCAAAATGCTCGCTCCTGAGGAAGGTCTTCCATCGCCGGCAGACCTGAGAAAGTACACGAAAGTTTGAGCGCGGGATTCGTGAGAGGCAGAGCGCCGCTACATCGTCCGTCAAGCCAGGTATGATCGTCAACGACAACTCCATTTTAATTAACGACTTGGATTGATCGCTAAATGCATCATTTATTCAACTGCTGTAACGTGGTTGACATTGACCAAGTGATTATAACAGCTGAAAATGGTTAATTATTTGTTAGTTTATAATGTTTGTAAGCTTTAATCACACCGAGCCACGTTTCACGATTTTGTACTGATTTGTAAATAAAGTCAACGCTTCTGTTATCCAAAATTCAATCATGTTTTTTAATCGGCTGCGTTGTCTTACAATAATAAAAGTGAACAAAATGTATCACACAATGTGACCACACGATAACTACAGTCCCTAGGCTCAAGACGAGGCTCCTTTTTTGGACTTGGCGGCCAACTGAGTCTCCGGCTGAAAATTAAACCAGATACTACATGAGAAAAGCATATCAATCAATGGGTGATGAATGGGCATTAATACATTACCTCTTTCTTAACAGGCTCTTCCTTCTCCGACAATATCAACTCAATGTGGCATGGGTTTGACATGTAAGCTGCAGATGAAAAAGAGCCAAGTCAGCACAATGCCAAAAAAAAAACAAAAGTTTAAATAAAAAGCGGTAGCAAAGAGAACATACGATTAATTCTTCCATGAGCACGGTATGTCCTCCGCCTCTGCTTTGCTGCTTGGTTCACTTGGATGTGAGAAATGAAAAGTGCATCAACATCCAACCCTTTGACCTGATAATCATCAATCCGCTATTAGTAAATTAAAAAAGCGACAAATCAGTAAAACAAAGTCAACAGTAAAGAGTCCAAAGTCACCTCAGCATTGCTCTCAGCATTCTTGAGAAGATCAAGAACGAACTGAGCAGACTTGGCAGGCCAACGACCTTGACCGTTTGAATGCCTGTTCTTCGCCTGAGCAGTACGCCCAACACCACGGCAGAAACGTGTGAAGGGGATAGCTTGCTTGTGAGCTATCACATCTTCCAAGTACCTCTTCGCCTTGATCAAGGGTAGCTTCCTTATAGCATGCGCTGTTTCCCTAGTGTTCTGTTCACAATTCACAACATGGAAAATACAGTATCAGATTAACCCAAATCAGTAAAAGAACCTAGTGTTCGTTTCCTTAAACATCGTAAGCATATTGTAATGTTTAAATATTACAAATGCAAACTTTTAATCAACTATAGCAATAATCATTCCAATAAACGAGTGTGGGTGGTGTTAATATATATAGATTGATACAACAATTAACAAAGTTGATATTTTGAGTTAGAACAGAAGCTAAAATATACCATCATGAACTGAACCCATCAGATATTATAAGAAACGTAGGTTCACCCAAACACGATGACCAATTCGATTTTACTGACATTTACGTGAACTCTGTTACGTACAAAAACAGAGCCCTGCTTTTTGCTAATCAGGTTTTGTCCTAATCTCCTATAGTAATCCCTAATCAGATTCATTTCTAAGATTTAACATTAGCACTAGAAATTTACCTTAAAGTGTACCCTGAGATCTGCTCCCCTCGCCTTGCAAGCTGAAAGAACGTACCGAACGAACGATATTAATAACTGTAGTAACCCAATAACACTGTGAAGCTAGATAATCAGTGTTCTTACATTTGGTGAAATTGTCGGGTTCTTGCGAGTACTTCACCTGACGAGAAAGAAGAAAACAATAAGATAAGCATAGAAGCACGTATTACAAGCTAAGAACATGTTAACTAGTGTGATTGAAGCATTACCATGACGGCCAACGAGAAGAGGTTCTGCGTTGGATAATGGTTTAGTTTATATATAAGCTGGGAGACATGAAACCCTAAACGACGAGGTGTGTTTGGGCCCTTTTTGGGCCACTTCCCATTACGTTATTAATGGGCTTTTAGCGGGCTTTAATTATTTTGGAGGACGGTGATGTCATTAGCATTAAAGAAGTATATAAAGAGAGGGTTAAGAGGTATCTAGGGCTTCGTTTCGTAGAGAAAGAAAGAGAGAGAGAGAAGATGAGTGGAGAAAACGACAACGGCGGTGCTAAGCGCAGGGGCTCGGTCAAGTGGTTTGCTGCCGAGAAGGGGTTCGGTTTCATCACTCCCGAAGACGGCGGCGAAGATCTCTTCGTTCACCAGTCTTCCATCAGATCTGAGGGATACCGAAGCCTCGCTGAAGGAGAATCTGTCGAGTTCCTTGTTGAGGTCGACAACAGCAGTGGCCGTACCAAGGCCATCGAGGTGACCGGACCTGATGGCGCTCCTGTCCAAGGTACCAGCCGTGGTTCAGCTGGCGGACGCGGAGGCTTTGGCGGCGACGGGTACGGAGGAAGAGGTGGAGGCCGTGGAAGTTACGGTGGACGAGGTGGCGGCGGTGGTGGCCGAGGAGGAGGAGGAGGCGACTGCTACAAGTGTGGTGAGCCAGGTCACATGGCGAGAGAGTGTTCCCAAGGAGGGGGAGGATACGGAGGTGGAGGTAGAGGAGGTGGCGGCGGTGGAGGAAGCTGCTACTCCTGTGGCGAGTCGGGACATTTCTCGAGGGATTGTACTAGCGGTGGACGTTGAAACGGATAGCGGTCCGGAGGTTGGTAAGGCTGAGTTTGTTATGATCTGATGGACAAGTCTTGTCGATGCGTACTATCTCTTTATTATTCTCGTTTTTTGCTTATGACGGATGGATCTTTGTCGTTTTCTATGTTTGTTTTTCGGTTAAATGCCTGATGGTTTCGAATTACGGATTATGGTTATTTGTTTCTGCTATTTTATGGTTTGACGGTGTTGTTGCATGTGACGGATTCATTTCATATTTAAGGCTGGTTTTAAATCCATTTGGGAGTTTTAATAGATTTGAAAGAATTACAATTGACAAACCGTGTCATGGTTCTAGGTTTAAAAAGGAGATTCATTAATGTTATGATTTTTTTGTCCAAAACATTTTTTGGATTAAGACTTAAAGGAAGTGGGGACCCATGACACAGACCCTTTTCAAATGCTGTAGTGTTCAAACAATCCAATCTAATTAAAGACGATTATTCGTAGAAAGACTTCAAAGATTTCACTATGGACCTTATCGAAAAACTTATTGTAACCAACATATATAATCGTAAACCTTCAAGATTGTAAACTGTAAGAAAAATACAATGCAATAGCTTACCTGATGGAGTATGAGAGACTTAGGATAGCTCCATCATGTCTTACGTAAAATATGTACGGATGAGTTGTTTAATGTTTAAGTTAATCATCGTCATCTCCCAAAAAACTGTTGAGCATAAATTTCAAGTATGTTTATGTAGTGATGATACAGTATATCCAATCTCACATAACAAGTACATAACATTTTTCTTAATTCATTTGGGTTTAGATTGGATTGATGGTCAATACATGGAATGTGTAGGTGTTTGTCTCAGGACAACATCAAAAGGCCCAGTTCGACCCAAAAAGGCATTAAATAAAGTCCATTAAAAAGCCCAATAATGTTGCAAACAAAACGTCCGGCTAAAACCCTCGGAGACGTCTATCATTTCCAGGTCTTTCTTCTTCATTTTCATCCAACTTCCCAAGCATTCAGAACCAAACCCTAGATTTGATTTCCCCCGATGGAGTTCTCTGCCGCTGATTTCGATAGGCTTATGATGGTGGACCTCGCTCGAAACGCTTGCGAGGAACAGTACAAGAAGGATCCTCTCGATTCTGAGGTTTGCACTATATGATTAGTTTTTTCCCTATCGTTCAGGATCATTGTATGGAGATGTATAACCTGAATTAGATTTTAGGAGATCAGATTGATTGATATAGGTTTCTCCGATTCGATTTGATATACAGAATTTGCTAAAGTGGGGTGGAGCATTGCTTGAACTTTCCCAGTTCCAGAGTGTTGCTGATGCGAAGCTCATGTTAGATGGTATGAGAGTCTTTGTTAACAAAGTGTTATATAAATCTTTTGCTAAGAAAATAACAAAAGCATGCATTGGTCTATTTATGTAGATGCTCTTTCCAAGTTCGAAGAGGTATTAACAATAAACCCAGGGAAGCATCAGGCTCTTTGGTGTCTTGGCAACGCCTACTCTTCCCAAGCGTTTCTTAATCCGGATTCCGATGTAGCCCAAGGTCTCTTTGATAAAGCTGCTGATTATTTCGAGAGAGCTGAAAATATGGTACATTTGTATGGTTTTTAATTGAAAGTTAATGAAACCAACTTCTTATTTTGTTTTTTGTTTGGCAGGATCCAGGTAATGAGATGTATCTCAAGTCCATGGAAGTTGCAACAGAGGTATCTCTTTCAACTTTTTGTGTCATTATTACATTATTGATGGAGAGTATTGTTTTATAAAGAAACTAGGGGAGAATCGTATGACATTTGGTTAAGGCATCTTTGTATGGTATTTATCTTCTTGCTCCCTTTAAGGAACCTGAAACCTTTACGTCTATGTGAATAGGGGCCGAAACTGCATAAGGAGATACATAAACATGGTGGAATGATGCAGCAGGCACTAGCTGGTGGAGGAGGAGGAGGAGGAGGAGGAGGAGGAGGTCCCTCAACTTCTTCAAATGCTGGCGTAAGTTATCAATTGTTTTGTTAGTTCTTTTACGTGCCTGTTTCATACCGTTATTTCACTAGTCTCAAGTTTATAAGAACATAAGCAGAAAGTGAAAGAAATTATCGTTGCTTTTGCAGGGTGGTAAGAAGAACAATAAGAAGAAGAACAATGACTTCACTTACGATGTATGCGGTTGGATAATTCTCGCCTTTGGGATTGTTGCTTGGGTTGGCATGGCTAAGTCACTTGGCCCTCCACCTCCTGCTCGATAAAGCCCGAGTAATGAAACGCCATTCCTTAAGGGACAATAATGCTGCCTGCTAGTTCGATTTCTCAAACATACCGGTTCTAAAGTTGAAGAGAGATTTCAACGTTTGTGGTGGCTATATGGTTTTCGTTTCCCGACAAGATCGTGTCAAATTGTTTTGTTTACTTAATTACGTTAGGATGTTTGTTTCTTCATCTATATTGGGTAAGAGAAGAGAGAGTAACAATGTTTTTGGTTTCGTGGTACGAACACAATGTGTACACGACGATTTCTTCTTTTGAATTTCTTATTTACAGAAAATAATGAAACATCCTATAAGAAGAATAATCTCCGAACAACAATCGCTAAAGAAAAAATTAGTTGCAGTATGTGTTATTAGCATCAACAAGGGCATAAGTGTCTTTACACCTTATCGTCCCTTCGGCAACGCCTATGAACGATTTTGTATAAATAACCAAACGCAAACGCAGCGTTTCATACTCATCATCATCTCCAAACAGAGCAGCTCGAAACAATGGCTTGCAAAACGATTCTGCGCTCCGTCTTCCTCTCGGAATCACGTCGGACCTCCGCAGCAAGTAGATGCTTCTTTTTCCCTCCTTCTCCGGCATCAGTTCCTGTCCATGGATTGTTCCCGGCGCCGAATAGACTAAGTTTCAGCGGTTTCGCCTCTGTTCCGGACCGGCTCCCTCGTCTCAGTTGCACCAATAACGATCAATCTGAGCAAGGTCCGCCTCAAGAGGCTGTGCTCAAGGCGATTTCAGGTTCGTGCCTCGTTGATTGCTTCCTAGTAGCTCGTTTCAGAGTGATTTTGTTTTTGCTTGGCCGAAATGGATTCGATACGATTGGATCTATGATGAAGAGGAATCCAATTTGTAGTTTCGATGGCTATGAACTGCCGTTTTGTCAGTTGAACTAATCCTTCACATGATTCTCTAGGAATTTGGATTATTTAGGGTTAGCGATTAAGCTTGAGTACTAGGTTATTGACACGTGTTTCATGCTGATGGCATGCAGAAGTGTCGAAGACTGATGGGAGGGTTGGGAAGACTACCAATGTGATTATTGGAGGCACTGTTGCTGATGATTCTTCTAAAGATTGGCTTGAACTTGACCAAAAGGTATTTTCTTTCAGAGAATCTTGTACTGTTTTGGTTAGTTTCTAGTAGACTTGTTCCTTTTGTTTTTGCTCCTGTGGATTTGCATTGCATTCACTATAGTTTAAGATGATGTTTGCTGACTCGGCTTTCCAGGTCAATACATACCCAACAGAGAGAGGGTTTACTGCGATAGGGACTGGTGGAGATGACTTTGTGCATGCTATGGTCGTTGCTGTTGAGTCTGTCATTGACCGTCAAATTCCAGAGGTAAACTTGTTTTCCTCTCAGAGGGTATCTTCATACTTACTGTTGGTTGATAAGAGATTTGTAGGTCATTACTTACTGATTTTGAATCTGGTTTGAGATGGAAACCTGGTATCTCAAGTAGAATCATGAGTCATGGTGTATTAGTGCTTAATCTAACTCATCTGACTTCTTAATGTTACACCAATTCTTTGTTTATACTCTTCTCGTGTATAGAAAACATCAACTGTTGGTACGTTGGGAATAGGATTACTTTGAGAGGTTGTACAGATTTGAGATTGGCTTTAACTATTGGTCTATTTACGTATATAAAAATCTGCGCCAGTGTTTTCTATACAGTATTGTGGTATGCACAGGCTTGATTATTACGAGCATAACGTGTAAACAAGTGAAAACCGGATGCACCCTGCTCTCCTTACTTTTTTTTCCTCTTGCTTTTGTCTATGTGCTTAGTCTTGTGTAGTAGCTCAGCTACTAACTGTTTGTTCCTTCACATTCCAATTAAATGATCAGAAAGGAGTATCTTTTTAGTTGATGACTCTCAAGCAATTTTATAATACTAGGAACACAAGAATCCTACTAACCATGTATCTCTGTTTTTTTTTGCCGACATCAAAAGGATTGTGTGAAGCAGACATTATCAAGCAAAGGCAAATATGTATCGGTTAATATTGGCCCTATCCGAGTTGTCTCTAGTGAACAGGTTTTTCCCTCTTCCCTCTCTCACCCACACACGCACAAAATACATACTTATAGGCACAAGAAGCATAGAGATTCAAACCATATTTTACACAGAAGATGAGAGAAAGTTTAAAGATAAAGATTTGGTGAGAAATAAAATAAAATTGGAGTTGATTGGTTTTTGACAGGTTCAAGCAGTGTATAATGCAATGAGGAGAGACGAAAGAATGAAATACTTCTTATAGGTTTTGAGGTGTGGTGGTAGAATCACACGGCTCTTCCCTCTTCTCTATTCTCCATTTCGACTATGTAAATTATGCAGGTGTAAGGCCATCATTTATTTTATTCGTGCTTATTTACACCAACTAAAGTCTTCCTTCTTTAATTATTATATCAAAGATGACTTATCAAAAATGAATAGTTGGAGAAAATAGCTAGTTTACCACTTGTCACCCGTATGAACTGGACTTGATCTGACCCGGTTTGTCATAGCTTTACCGGTTTGCAGGTCTGATCATCCTTTTTGAATTTTACTGGATTGAAAAACACTAATCTTAATAGTGTGTTTTAGTTACAGTAGGACGTAAGTCACGTAATCGTCGTGGGAAGCTTATTTATGGTTGTATTGATTACATTTACGAATAAAGGAGATTGATTAGTGGGTAATCCTGAATGTTTAATCCAGAAATTAGGTTAAGTGGCACTGTTGGCCAACTAAAAGCATCCCCGAATGTACTCAATAATGACACTCTCTAATCCTTTTATTGGGTTAGGAATTACGAAATTCTTCAACGTATTAATGATTATAACTTGCTTACAAAGCCATATAACACACACGAGACTGCAAATAAAACCCCTACCAAAATCCCCAGTTTTCCATCATTTCCACTCTTACAGATCGTATACACCCCATAGGACAAGCGCATACATTTTCCAAGGTAGCAAGAAGCAAACCAAAGAAGGAGACAAAAGAGAGAGAGAGAGAGAGATGAAAGATCGGATACAACGATGTGTAGCATTGCCATTTACTCTGGGTTGCTCAACGCAATCCAGCGTCGCCGTGGCTGATACTCATGATCAACCCAAGAAACCAGACCAGCTCATCAAGAGTACCTTCCTTCTCCTACACTCTGTTCCGTTGCTTCTTCTTTTTTGTTGTCTGATCTGCCTCTTTTTTTTTGGTTCTTTTTGGTTTTCTAAGGAAGAGAAGAAAGTGATGAAAATGGATTGTTTCAAAAAGAAGACTCGAACATAGACAACAACAACAACGGCAGTGCTAATATCTCAGACAAAATTATTCGAAGCTTCAAGAGTTTTTCTCACTACTTCATTCGTATGTCTTTTTTACTACTCTTCTTTTTCTTTTCTTTATGGTGGGTCTTAGCTAACCAATATATGGGTATCAACCTGATAATTTCGTATATTTTTTAGCTTAATTACAATTCACAAATAACTAAAGATGACAGGTCATATTTCGTTTTATACAAGCTAACACAGCGAGTAAATTTTAGAGAGATTCATGACCATTATGATTCTTTGGAATACTCAATAAACAATACAATAGTCATATATAGGTTCGTCATTTTCTAAATATTTGGCAATGTTTTATGAATCTACATATGAGATATAACTAGTGTCGACACTGAATTTAAATATTTTAGTTAGATTTTAATAAAATATATAATAATTTAGGGACCACCAAAACTATTTTGTTTTCAAAAAAACTATATATATATATATATATATATTAGTTTTAAAATTTGGGAATAATACACATTACACCTGAATCACTTCCCGATAACGTGCACTTGCTTCTGTATTGAGCAGGTTACGAAGAGGAGAGGGAAGAAAGAGAGACGGAGATGGAGATAGGGTTTCCAACGGACGTGAAGCACTTGAGCCACATCGGAGTCGATGGAATCATGACCACTTTTGACGTCTATTCCACGACCAATTCCTCATCTTTCCCATTCGCTGGTTTCCATCTCGCTGCCGTCTGATTTTAATTTGTGTCTTTAACTATAAAACAACTTTACATATACTATTTTACATTTCTGTTAATATGCAATGGTTTCATTTTCATATACGTAAGAGTAGAGACCCTTATTGGGTTGCAAAGAAAACACCACAATGTCTGTCCAATAATAACTTTCAAAAGATGCATTTTTCATCTTTCAATATTCAGTTATAGTTTTCTCACTATCATCACTAACATATCTAATAAATTTGATTATCTTCTAAAATGGATTAAAGATCATATTCGAAACAGTGGTGCCTTCAAATCATCGGTGAACGGGAACGTGTTCATCGTTTATAATCATACTCATACTCATTACATTAGTAGACATATAATCAATTTTTGCTCCTCCCTTTGTAAACTAATTGTTGACAAAACAAAGTTTTACCTTGGATTAAATTTAAGCTACTAAAAAAACTGGGTGGTGAGTGGTGACTTGCTGCGTATATATTTAGGACATGACTCGCAAGTTTGTGGATGCGAGAGTTTATGACTTAAACATTATCAACAAAAAGGATAAAAATGAATGTGGGAAATTAATTTATAACAAATATAATTGATTAACTAACAAATATGCCAATATAAAAATATCAAATTAACAATAATAATCTATTTGTAAGTTATAATACTAGTTAGTGAATAGTAAAAAATCAAAATGTAAAATATATTTATAATATTTCAAATTTAATTTTAGTTTAATATAAAAATTATATCCAAATGAAGTTGTTTAAATATACATTTTTTTAACTTTAACTATCCTCCCGCAAGCACTAAGAAAACTATTTTTTGAAAGATTCGGAACACTATAAATTGGTCTATAGCATTATTATGTTATTGTAAAATACCAATAGTGGCAAAACAGTAAATCTTAGAAAATACACACATTCACATGTCCAACAAAATAAAATATTATTTTTAACATATAATTTTGAAAAAAATTCTTTATACCGGAAAAAAATGAAAATAATATACCAATCTCTAGCACCAAAAAAAAATACCAATCTCAAAATCAGAAAGCAAACAAAAACACAGGTGATGATTGTTTCAGTAGTTTTTAGTTTTAGTTTTTGGTTTTTAGATTTTAGTTTTTGGTTTTTAGATTTTGGTTTTTGGTTTTCAGCTTTTGGTTTTTGGTTTTTGGTTTTTAGATTTAGATTTTGGTTTTTGGTTTTGCAGTATTTTTTTTATTTTTGCAAAAATTAATTAATGAGTTACTTTGAAATAATACAACAAAATAGAAATAAATATTTATATTTACAATTAAAATTATCACAATATTGTGATCATTATTTTAAATTAAAATATAATAACATATTTTAATTATTATAGTTTATTAAAAATTATATTATAATAAAATATTTATCATAAAATTTATATAAATTGCAAAAAAAAATATTTAAAAATTTGAAACTACTTAGAAATTTTTCTTATATAAAATATTTTTAATTTTATAAACTTATATAGCAATATTTTTAAAAAATATTATAAATTATATAAAAATAAAAATACTTAAAATTTTGAAACTAATTATAAAATTTCTCATATAAATTATTTATATTTTCTTAAAATTGAATGGCTATTTTTATTTTTCATGACTAATACAATATATTGTATTACTAAAACATATTATGTTTTTATAATTTTAGTTATTTTTAATGTGACTAGTAATTATTAAAATTATTCTATTATTTTATATAGAGAAATTAATAACTAAGTTTTAAAATTAATTAATATTATTTATAAACTATATAAATTTATTTTACAGATATTTAACACAAATAAGTTATATCACATTATTGTTTAAATTATAGCTAATGTACCAAAAATTGTATGATTATTTATCTTTATGAAAATGTTATTTATTAATTATTAATTAATTAAATATTGTAGTTTCTATCCAAAAAAAAATCAAAATTCGTTTTTCCTTTTAAAAGCTCACAAAAGTTGGTTTTTGGGTTTTCTTCACAAACTGGTTAAACTTTTCAAAAACTAGTTTTCCTAAATTTTAGGGAATCTATTTATTAGAAATCTTGATTGGCAAATCAAATGGTTTCTACAAAAACAAAAACTAAAAACTAAAACTTGATTGGATGAAAAATAGTTTTTGCAAAAACAAAAACCAAAAACTAAAGAAAAAACCACAAACAATCAGCCTCACAAACAATGAAAGTTTTTCTCAAAAAAAAAAGCAAAGGGAACAAAAGCGCAGTAACAGTAACAAAAAAGTAAAGAATAATGAAGGGACGAGGAAAGCAAAAGGAACAAAAAAAAAATGAAAAAGAAGAGTGTGAGGATGAGAGTTATTGGGCGGTGGTTCCCCTGAGGCAATTTTATGTCGTCTCCTCCCATTCTTCACTGTCTCTCTTCTTAGTCCCCCCACCAAACTCCGATCCGGCGACGGCCTCTTACTCTGTTTTCTACTCCAGGTTTTTTTCTTCCCTCTACTCCTCCCAATATTCTAGGGGGAACATAAATTTGTATCCTGAGATTTGGGGTTTCTATTATTACAATGTAACTTTATGCTTCTTGTCCGAAAAAGTGATCTATTCTGAGTTCGAATTAATCATATATTCAAAATGGTGTCATTAGATTGTCTAATTGCTTTGGCCATCCCTTTGGTTAAGTTAGTTAAGATGAATTTATTGGTGTTTGAGGGGGGACCAGACCATTAGCTAATGAGGGGGACCGTGATTGGGATTGAAACCTAACTCATTGTCAACTTCTCTTTATTACTTGAGTCTTTATTGTTTGTTGCAGATTTGATTCATTCTTGGCTCTGCCGTTTTCTTTTGACATCCTTTGTAGAGGCTTCTTAGCTTTGCGTTTAGTTAGGAACCTTCTTGAAAGTACATAGGAGGAATGGCTTTAGTATTCAGTTTACATTGTGTTTCTTGATTTTCTTGGCATTCAGATTTTATCACTTGTGGGTCCTGTTTATTAAATGCCAACTTAGTTTTTTTTTTTCTTTTGTGTGATGGAGAGAGCAGAGGAGGGAGCTTAGAAAAGTCGTAAACTTTCTCTTGTCCTTTTTGCTGGTCTGGGTGAAACATAGAAAGTTCTTCTCTTGCTGAAGAAACTAATGGTCATAAAGAGTTTTTAAGAGTGAAAAACGTTGATGAGCTGTGTCTGCTGCTTGAAATTCACATGTTTTTCTTTTTTCTTTTTCCTTCTTCTTTCTTGTGGTATTGATAGATGAAAGGCATCATCTCTATAAAGGTAGCTGAGAGATTCAGCTTTCTCTAATTTCTTTTATTCTCTTTCGTTTACGATCTCTAGTTTCTGCAACCTTGTGGCTTTGGTGTTTAGAAGGTCTATGAAATCAACCCACATCTTGAATGGACTGCAACATGGTATCTCCGTTGTGGGACTGGGAGCATTTGATCATCCCCAACCTGTCAAAGACTGAAACTGACAAGAAACCGCCTTCTACTACTGATTGGGATATTGAGAAAGGTGAAGGGATTGAATCTATATTATTTCCCTCTTTCACTGGCTCCTCCTCCACCACCGGTTTCCTAAGCTCACAGTTGACCTCCACCAACTCATCATCTCCCAAACTCAAAAGTTCCCTTGGAGATTTTGACCAAGTCAAGGCATCCACAGCTCTCCAGGTGGTATCTGCTGAATCAGACCTTTGTTTAAAACTTGGGAAGCGGAGTTACTCTGATGAAGAGACTTGGGGTAGAAACAACAATAATGACATTTCAGCCGCCGTTTCTGTGAAGCTCTTGACTCCTCCATCTGTTGTTGCTCTGAAGAAATCCAAATCATCATGTGGTCAGAGCATGCAAGTACCTCGTTGTCAGATTGATGGCTGTGAACTGGATCTCTCATCTGCCAAGGATTATCATCGCAAGCATAGAGTCTGCGAAAGCCATTCAAAGTCCCCTGTAGTTACTGTGGGTGGCTTTGAACGTCGATTCTGCCAACAGTGTAGCAGGTAAACAAACTGTGATCATGGTTCTTACTTGTGTTTATGTTCATGGCCTCACTGATTTATATTCTAATATTCAGGTTGCATGCGGTCTCTGAATTTGATGAGAAGAAACGTAGCTGCCGTAAACGTCTTTCGCATCATAATGCGAGGCGCCGCAAGCCACAAGGAATGTTTCCTTTGAATCCAGAGAGGGTGTACAGTAAGAACCTATAACTCAGGATCTTTCATCTCTCTATCATACACAAGTTAAATTCAGGGAACTCTATTGTGATACGTTTACTCTTGCCAGATGGAAGACAGCATACGAATATGTTGTGGAATGAGTTGTCCCTTAACACAGGATCTGAAGAAAAGTATGCATGGGGTACCACTACTTATGAGACAAAGCCTACGCAGATGGAAAGCGGCTTTACTCTGAACTTCCAGAGAGGCAGTGGCGCTGAGGAGCAGCAGGTGTTTGCTAGTAGCAACCTCTCTTTCTCTGCGTATCAAACCTCAGCAGGGAAGTCCAACTTTCAACTTCCTAGCAAAGGTTCCATATATTCATTCACCTTCTACAGTGCTCTCACTCTTTTGTGGATTTCTGAGGTTGAAACTGAGTTTTATATGTTTTTGGAAGGTGTAGGAGAATACTCAGGAGGCCTCTATGAAACGCAAGATTTCTACAGTGCTCTCTCTCTTCTGTCAACGTCTTCGGATTCACATGGGACCAAACACCATCCCATGGTTGAATCACAGCCAATACATGGCACCTTCCCTACTCATTTTATATGAACTGGGTAGTGAATTCTAAGTCACTCCATTACAAGTCAGGTTGCATCTGGTGGGAGTTTCTTTTCGAATGAAATTATAAATCATCTAACTTTCATTGTTCAAGCTAAACCGAGTACATACGGATAGCTCTGGTTGTCTCCACTTTTCCAAACCTATTAAGTCAACTTCTTCTTGGATCATGTTGTATTGTACTATGTCTTCTTGGATTCTGTTGTATGTCAAACTTTGTTACTCTCTCAGACATGTCTAGTGTTTCATAAACATATATCAAATGTTTTTCATTAAATGAGGCCTCTTGTGAATCAGAGTTTTGAGGTTTCTAAGGGCTATAAATAGAAAAACTAATCATCAGCCACCCTATAGCCCATGGCTAGATAAAGTAATTCTAATAGTCTTTCTGAGCCTCCATAAGCATCACTTGCAACATCTTCCCTTACTGACCAATTGTTGACTGAGATTTTAACATGAACGTAGATTCTCGATCAGGTGCTTGATACTAATTACGATTCAAAATGCAGAGTGGAAGCTTTTGGGGAAGATGGATATTTGGTTTATCATGTTCTTTCTACATTTTCAATTTGAGAACAATCCCAGCAGACAGATTCGTACACACAGATTCTTTGCCATATATTCAATGTTTAGTGTTTTGTTGACAATTGTCTTTGTTACTAACTGGTAACCAAACAAGGATACAAATAAGAAAGCAGCCCAAGTCGCCATACAAATGCAGACAGTATGAAGTTGTTCTGATTGGTTTTGATTAGTATCCACTAACCGAAGCTAAGCTGGTTTTACAAAGTTCACACTACTTACTCATCTATTTTGGAACACCATCATATGAAAAGAGTAGAGAAAGTGGCTGTGCATGTGGTTGGACCAGGTGATCAGAAGAAGTTGACAGAAGAGAGAGAGCACGGTGGAATTCTTGTGATTCATGGAGGACTCCCGAGTATTCTCCCACACCTGCCAAAAACATTTCACCTTATTTCAAAGGTGGACTAGGGATATAACAACATATATCTACTAGAACCTTATGACAAAAGGACCAGTGCAGAAGTGCAAACACCAACCTTGGCCATGAAGTTGAAACTTAGGCTTCCCTGCTGATAACCCGCCTGAGGTTTGATAAGTAGAGTAAGAGTGGTTGCTACTAGCAAACAGCTGCTGCTCAGAGCCATTACCTCTCTGGAAGCTCAGAGTAAAGCCGCTCTCCGTCTGTGTAGGCTTTATATCATAGGTGGTTTCCCATGCAAACTTTTCTTCAGATCTTGTATCTAGAGACAAACCATTCCACAACATATTTGTATGCTGTCTTCGATCTGCAGGAGTAAATCGTTCGCATTAGATTTCCCTGAAATTGTGTGTGTGTGTCTTTGATAGAGACAGATAAGGGAGTAGACAGATGAAAGATTCTGAGGAAACATAGATTTTGTCAAAGCTGTGATGTCGGTTCTTACCGTACACCCTATCAGGATTAAATGGAAATACTCCTTGCGGCTTGCGACGCCTCGCATTATGATGAGAAAGACGCTTGCGGCAGCTTCGTTTCGTCTCATCAAATTCAGACACAGCATGGAACCTGTTAATTACAAAAAATACCAGTTATCAACCCTGATGAGGGCAACATGAAAACTGAATGAATCATCATTATAGTTTTTACCTGCTACACTGTTGGCAGAATCGACGTTCAATGCCACTCACAGTAACTTTGGGGCACTTTGAATGGTTCTCGCAGACTCTATGCTTGCGATGATAATCCTTAGCAGATGAGAGATCCAGTTCACATCCATCAATCTGACAACGCGGGACTTGCATGCTCTGACCACATGATGATTTAGATTTCTTTCGAGAAACAACAGATGGAGGAGTCAAGAGCTTCACAGAAACAGCAGAAATGTCATTATTGTTGCTTCTACCCCAAAGCTCTTCAGAGTATGTGCGCTTTCCTAGTTTCAAAGAAAGGTCCGATTCAGCAGAGGCAACAGATGCCTTCACCTGGATGTTGCAGCAAGAATCTCCAGGGGAACTTTCTGATGCAAGCATGCGTTGTTTGACTCCGGGAGAAGATGAGTTGGTGGAGGTGGACTGTGAGCTTTTGGACACAGGAGTGTGCCAGAGACTGGTGGTAGAGCAATTACTGACTCTCCCGAGGCCATTGAAACAAGGAAACATAGATTCAATTCCTTCACCCTTCTCAGTTTCCCACTCGGTAGCTGTTGCGAGCTGGTCTTTGTCATTTTCAGGCTTTGACGAGTTGGGCAAGATCAAATTCTCCAAGTCCCACAGAAACGGAGATCTCATGTTGCAGTCCATTCAAGCTGTATGATAGATATCATAGACCTACCACCAACACTGCAGAAGAAGAAGAAAAATACATGAAAAAAAAAAGAAAAACTACTCTGACTAGCCAAACAGATAGAAGACACCCTACAACTATCAATACCACAAGCAAGAAGAACAAGCTTTGTCAATTGTCAAGCAATGAGCTTATTTCAAACATAACAACAAAGAGGGGAAGAAGAAAGGGTGTTCCTTTCCATGACAACGTTCTTCTGGTCTCACTATATAACAAGTGGCATTTAATAAACATGGCCCAGAGAGTGTCAAACCAGCAAATTGACAAGACACACGATGTAAAGGGGAATCCTAGAAAGCTTGTTTCCTAACTAACTAATTTCCAACAAAGTTAAAAGCTTTAATCAAAGTCGACACATTGAATGAAAACGGCAGAGAGACAATAATAAGTGGATCTGTGTTGAAAGATGAGAGTAGTAAAAGAGAGTGTGGAGAGTAAGTTAGGTTTGGATCCCGATCAGCTAGGGTTTATCACAGTGGTCCCCCGAGACGCCAATTAAAATTCATCTAACCACAAAGGAAGAATTTAAATATAAAAATTAAAGAAAGAAAAGGTTATCAATGTTAGTTACAATCAAAATTAATCTTACTATTCATTCATTCACCCTGAAAAAACTCAACTGTAATCCCAAATCTCAGGATAGAAGAAGAAAAGAATCTAACCGTCTGTAAAAGAGAAGGAAGCTCAAGTTGTATAAAAGAAGACCGTCGCCGGAGGTAGGCGATCGGAGAAGGGAATCGTGTTGACTAATAGCGACAAGTGAAGAATGGTAAGAGGAGGAGGAGGAGGACACAATCGCCTGGGGGGAAGAAATAGTATAATAAGCTTCCTCAGGAGTCCTTTCTATTTCTTCCTTCTTCTTTTTTTTTTCTTTTTTGTATTTTATTTTCTTAACTGTTTTGCTTTGCCCTTTGCTTTTTTTTTTTGTCGGCCAGCATTTCTTTTTCTTTTCCTTCTTTTCTTTTGTTTTAAATTTTCTGCTAAAACAAAATATATGTAAGCACAAAATTCAAAAAACACGTATTTCATGTTTTTTTTTAAATATTAAATGTTTTTTAATTATATGCTAACAAAACATTATTAAATGGTGCGGAAGCTACATTGCACGGAAGCTTCATCGGACGTCCGCTTCCCGCTTCGGAACCGGAATCGGAATCGGAACTTTGTGGAAGCTTGCGGAATCTCGCTTCCAAAACGTTTCTAAAATATTCTCTTTAAAAACTTGTTGGAAGCTTATGATTCCGTTTTGGAATCTCGCTTCCGCTTTAAAAAAAAATACAATGTATATCAATAAAATATAAAACCATAGTTTTAATCTATATAAAATAAAAAAAATTAATAGTAACGAATATTGAGTTATAAATATACAAATATCAAAAATAATACTATAAATTATCTTTATGCATTGAGATTTTTTATTAAAGATATAGCACATATTGAAAAATATTGTGTCAATTATTTATGAAGTATTAAAAATAATTAATTTAATATTTTTTTGTAAACATAATTTATGTGTACTTTTACAGTTTTAATATAAAATCATTTCAAAATTATTATAAATGAATAAATGTTTTATTTCAAATTTAAATCATATAATTTTTAGTCCTAATTTTTTAAAAGTTTTATATATATATATATATGGATATACGCTTCCAACACGTACCCGCTTCCTAATATTTTTAAAAATCTCGCTTCTGCGCTTCCTTACGCTTCCGCTTCCACGTACCCGCTTCCGTTTCCATGTAACATAGTGCGGAAGCACCGTAAGGTTTTTAAATTCAGGTCTGAGATTCGAATCTCAGACTACGCAATTTTCTACAGAAACAAATTTACAAAAAATCTTCAACATAATGCAAGTAAATTTGGTCAGACGTGGATCTTCATAGAACGGCTCAAGTAATGCAGTTAAACGTAAATCTTTATAAGACAGATAATATTGTTGGTTGTAAAATCGTCTATGTAACCTTTCTCACATCATAATTGTAAAATTATAATAAATTAGTGTTAAAAAACATTATTAAATGGTTTGGTTGTGTGAATGTTTGATATACAGTTGAATCTTTTAAAATTATTCATACAACCGAACCAATTAATATACCAGTTGAATCTTTGTTGATAATGTATCCTCCTAGTATTATTATGAAAAAAAAGATTAGGATAGCACCAAACCAAGTTTTTGTTCCCAAAGTAGCATTCAAGGCTCAAAGTCACAAAAATATATTTCATTAAAGAGGTAAATATATATTTATGACATTTGAGTTAATTAATCCAAATCTTAGGGTTTAGAGTTAAGGGGTGGGGTTTTAGAATTAAGGTTTAAAATTTTATAAAAAATAAATACTAAAATAAAAAATAAAAATTTTAAAAACAGTTTCAAAAAGTATTTTTAAATTATAAAAAAGAAAATTTCAAAAAAAAAGAAATTCAAAAAAAAAAGTTCATAAAAAAGTTATAAAAAATTTGAATCTGAAAACATATAATCTGAAACTATAAAAAAAATTTCTTTTTTTCATTTTTTTATTTTTATTTTATTTATTTTTGTTTGTTTATTTAATTTTAAACCAATTGTATTAGAGATATTTTACCCTTTAATAAATGTCATTTTGTGATTTTTTCCTTTTAATACTATTTTGAAGACATAAATTTCAAAATGTGATATTATTGACAATTGCCATATTATTATTAGATTTGTTATTCGAAAAATTGAAATATGTTGATGCTACACGTCCTCAAGATTTTCAGCACTTGACATGACACGTCTGCTATCTGTCCAACGAGTCTTGAGTCTCGAGCTTTAGAAAACCGTCCACTTATTTACGGCCACGTAGATATGACACGTTTTTCTACCCAATCAGAAATGGGCTGTGACGATGTACGTTGTGAGAATAGCAAAGTTGATCCCTTTTTAAGGTGGGTGGTGGTAAAATTGAATACGATCAAGACATAATAGTAATAAATATATTAGTGGTTGGGAAAACAAAAACAAAACAAAACAAAAAAAAAGTGTTTTTTTCTTTCTCTACAGCTCGATCGAGATCATAGCGTTTTCTTCTCCGGCGTAATCATGGTATCATTCGATCTTTGCATATGAATTCATTTTTTTTATTATGATTAGCATTCATGTTTTTATTCTGCGTCTGATCTAATTCAGGATGTATACTGTGTTAGGAGGTAGAATGTAATTGATCTACTCTCTCTCTGTATGATCAATCTATGAATTATACAAAAAATGATCTCTTAAGTCTGTTAATCGTATTAAATTAGCTAATAATATCAATCCCGATTATGACAGACATACGTTGATCCGTTTAAGTTTTTTTTTAATCTGCAGAATTGTTGTTTGATTGTTAGATGCATGGCCAAATCTTTA
The DNA here is from genome assembly GCF_020379485.1 of Brassica napus. Classification (NCBI taxonomy): domain Eukaryota; kingdom Viridiplantae; phylum Streptophyta; class Magnoliopsida; order Brassicales; family Brassicaceae; genus Brassica; species Brassica napus. The sequence continues at coordinate 11,135,948 of NC_063440.1, forward strand.
CGCAAATTGGACTTTTTTTGCTGTATGTTAATGAAAGAGATTCTGATTTGGAATATGTTTGATCCTGAAAGAACCATTACTAATGGGAGATAATGTATGAAGACTGATTGATTTTGATAATTGCAGACAACTTCAAAGAGACTAGCAGACAGGAAGATAGAGAAGTTTGATAAGAACATTACTAAAAGAGGTTTTGTTCCTGAAACCACCACCAAGAAGGGCAAGGACTATCCTGTTGGACCCATCCTCCTCGGTTTCTTTGTCTTCGTTGTCATTGGCTCTTGTGAGTGTATTTCCTCTTCTTTATTCCCCAATCTAATTCACTTTACTTTGCCAAAACTTAATCTGTGTTGAATGACGGCACCCAAAGAGCTTCTTGATTATTATGACCACTTATATACCCATGTGCATGTGTTGTCTTCATATATATATTTACTAACTTCCATACCCGATGCTTTGTTACAGCTCTCTTCCAGATCATCAGGACTGCAACCAGCGGAGGCATGGCTTAAACCGAATCACCATTCAAGCTAGAGGAAGCAGTTTTCATTATGAATTTCTCTTCTTCTGTCTTGTCTCTTTTTCCCTTGTACTGTACAATGTGTTAACTTTCTGTTTTACCACAATACTAATGTTATGCAGAACAGAATGTTTTCTTTTAAGTACAAAAACTGAACGTTAAATGTTTTCTTAAACTTAGATGCCCTTATGCTTTGGTTCATGTAGTTGATACTAAATACAAAAAGGGTTAAAACAGTTTCACTTCCCAAGCGGTTATAACACAACCCAAGTTACTCATTACAATGCCATATGTTTTTGTATATTACAATTACAGTCCCACTAATCAAAACAAACAAACCAACCGAGTGTGAACCGTACGTAAAACTGAACAAGAGGAGAAGATCAAGCCCTGGCCGTAGGGGAAGGTTGAAACGCTGTTCCGCAAGCGATCCAAAGTCTCTTCCTCCCACGAGGAACGGTACATCCAGGGACCTTGGCCCACTCCCTAGTAACAGCATTGTACGTAATCAGACGGTTCATCTGTCTGGACCTCAAGGACAACAACATCAGACAACCTTTGTTGCCTAGACAATTCATCCTAACGTGCTTTCCGTAAAACTCCAAGCACCATACGTTTGGCATTCTGTCAACCTCCTTCCACAGCAGCGTCATCTTCTGCAGCTCCCATACGCAAACGCACGTGGCTGCGTTTTTACTCACAAGACCCACCAGCATCAGCCTCTCTCCGCACTCAGCTAGCGTGTGATCGCTCAGGTGCGGCGGACACGGTATGATGTACTGCCTCCATCTCCCAGAGACCATGTCGTAGGACAGTATCCCTTCCGGATCCGTTAACATGAAGTAAAGCGTGCTGTTAATAGCCACAGGCTGTGACTTAAAGTTGAGCAGTACTGGAAGCTTAATGTTGGAAGGGATGGTCCCTCGTTTGGTCCACACGTTTCTCAAGGAGTCGTAGACTTCATACTCTCCTTCGCATCCAACCCACAAGACCTTATACCCATCGCTGGTGGAGTTTCCGTTTAGACTCATTCCTACAGCAACACGAGACCATACCTTAAACGACCTAGCGGGCAACTCTCTGAAGGACTTGGTCAGCGGGTTGCTCACGTAGAAGTTGCGATGACCAATGTCGAGGAAGCACACTAGACCTCCCGCGGAAGCCATTGGCAAGACAATGCTCTTCTTGGGTAGTGCAGGGATGACAGGATGTCGCCATTTCTTGGAAGAAGGGTCGTAGACTTGTCCCGAGTTGACATTCTCGTGGGTTATGGTGTAGAACCACGGGATGGTCTGAGGAAGGTCGGTGCAGGATTTGGAGAAGCTATCTGAATCGATGAGAGCGTTCCATTTGCGGCAAACTGAACGGAACTGGAAGAGAGTAGCGACAGGTAGTCTGGAAAGAACAGATTCAAAGAGATCTTGGGGAAACTCCAGCCAGAGTTCTTGATCCATGATGCCATCACCTGCTTCCGTGCGGGATTTTACTTGATTCTTTTGTTTTCGAGAACGTTTGACAGTCTCTAACAAGTACCGGGGCCTCTTTCCAGCAGCCATTAGAGTATCACAAGAAACATCAGAAGAAGAAGTGTCGTCAAATAAGGGCAAACAGCAGCATCTGCCATAATGAGAGAAAAGAGAAGAACAATATCAGTTAGGAAAAAAAAGACACATTTGTCCTCTTTTCTAGAAATGAATTCATTACACTGGAAACAAAGACTTGTCCTAAAAATCAAGTACACTAGTGCTGAAAGACTAACTTTTTTTTCCGGTTTAAGCATCGGAAAACAATGAAGGTATGTAACTACTTATTCAGGTAAAGTGGCAAATCAACACATACATACAATTGAAATTGAAGCATAAGCCCTAAAAGAAACACATTACGAGGTTTCGAATTTGCTCCAATAGGATCGAAAGCACCGTACATAGATCTAGCCTGAGAGGGAGAGGGATGCTCACCGGTTCTGATGCTGAGGGTTGTGGAGAACTACAAACGACGAAGAAGAAGACGAAGAGGAGGGAGGCGAAGGAGGAGGAGGAGGAGAGCTGTTGTGCAAGAGCTCTTGAAGCTGTCCGATGAGCTGTCTGAGCATGGCAAGCTCTTCTTCCATGCCCCGCGTCAAAAGAGACAAAAGAGAGAGAGAGAAAAAACAATCAATGGCACAAGTCAGGACCAGTAGTAGCAGCCATTCTTTAAAAAAAAACGATTTGGGCTTAAGCTCCTCTCACTGTCTTCTTAAAACCATCTTCTTCTGTTGTCTTGTATTGTTCTTTTTATCTCTCTCTCTCGCTTCATCTTTTTCCATGTCAGCTGATCCCCTCAGTAATACCATTGTTAGAAGAAGACTGCAAATAACTTGATTCCAAAAGTTATACTACTGTATTTGTTTTTTTCTTTTTTTTTTGCTAAATACTACTGTATTTGTTGCTATAAGAAAGTGATTGAATGTGGAAGAAAAAATGAGCATGGAGTGTAATTAGTTACATGTGCTTAATTTGCCTGGGGTTATCTTTTTCTTTTTGGTGTAATAATTAAGTTTTCAAAAACCATTCCACACGGTTTGTAAAAGTAGTCGTAAAGCGTGGAGGTTGATTCATTTTAGCCATCCCATCAATAAGCTTTGCTCAATCATGTCACTTCCATTTAATCATACCAATTGTCATTATACTACGTGCTGAGACTCCGCGCAAACGCGGAGCTGGTTACTTTGGATATCAGTGGGGTGATATGATTTACGGAATGTTGGTGTTGTTTAAGATTTGTACAAATTAAAGAATAAAATTTATCGAAAGTAAGACAACAAAATTGATCCTAGCTTTTAATGATTAACTCAAGTTAGAGACATCTTCCAAAACGGAAGAAAAATTCAAAAAATATAATTAAGATAAAATATAGAGAATGTAAAAAAGGCCTAAACATGAAACAGAGAGCGTGGAACAACGGAAAGGAAAAGATAAGAAGATGAAGAAGCTTACGTCAGGTATATGAAATTAAAAAGACAGATATTGTGACAGCGCAGCACCAACTTATTTGGGGGTCCATATCAAGTTATCAACTCTGTATATATCCGTTGTTTGAATAAATACTCAAAGTTTCAAACTACTTGCATTACAAAATTATTTTATTTTTTCAAAATACACATTGTTTGCTAGTACTTGTTAGGGAGCTCAAGGACCGTAGTAGCATATATTAAAACTACACTAATCTTCATCGCTAAGATCACACATTGTCTACATCCTACAACGTTAGGATATTCCAAGTAACACTTCTCCTCGTCTTCCTCGTCACGGGTTCCATCTTTATCTTGTAAACTCCAAGTAACCATCTTCCAAAACGCAGCACTCCACTTCTCTTCTCTCTTCAGGCTTAGCGGTGGACTGTGACAAAATCCAGCCGTTGGATTGAAACAGAGCTCTTATATTGGTTTTGTGGTTCATAAGAGTTTCAAGAATGGTGAAACTGGAAGCATCGTGGCGAGTGGCTCCCCTTCTAAGGAGATCTGCCCCCTGAGTGAAATAGTTTAACAAAACATAAAGATTAAAATAGTTTAACAAAACATAAACGAAGGTGACGTTTTTACATTATGAAAAAGTAATTGTGGGTTTAAAATGTTTGGGCTCAAATTATGTTGGGCTCTATGTCTAAAACATGATTTGAACTTAAAAACTGAAAATAAAATAAAACGTTAGGTTATCTTTCTTTTTTTTCTCCGTCGTCGGGACAACATCACCTGTGGAATCCCTGGCATGATTAGAGCTTAAGTTTGTGAGATTGGGGAGCAATAATAGTGTGATGCGTTATTGAAGAGGAGTTTACTTACATCAGTTAGGCTTCATCCGCATCATTCCATTGTCGTTGGTCCTCGGGTGCTTCGTCGTCGTCGGAATCTGCAAAAGAAAAGGTTTTTAATTTGTTAAGTAAGATGTCTTTTATTTCTTTTAGATTTGGTTGCTAAAAACATAATTCATTCAGTTTTCCTTTCTTGTTTGGAGATTACAGGGATAAAACCGTAGATCACAGAATCATGTAAGAAAAATAGAGAAAAATCATTAGTTGTTCATAAAAAAAACCATAGACAAAACCAAAACAAAAAGATGAAGACACGTTTCATATATGAACAAAGAATAAGCAAAGCAGAGTTAAAGTGATAAAAAATAAGTTAGAAACAATCATCACCAGTTCATCAAGGAGGAGAATGGTGATGCCCATAAACTCTCCATTCTTGTTAATGTTCCTGGAATCCTATAATCAGATGAGCCGACCAACAATGGACTGAGTGGACCTTCCAAGGCGGAGAGAGTCGAAGGTGGAGTAGGGAACGGCGGCTGAAGCGGCTGGAGCAGCTGGATAAGTCATTTTCGTGACGGATGTGAGAAAGTAAAGCGATCGGAAAACTGAGAAAGAAAAGTTTGAGATAAGATGGAGCTTTTACCTCGAGGAATTCTATATATATGAGAGCTCTGAAGGCGTTAGAGGAGAAACTACGCGTTTGGTAGGCGCAAAACGTGTGTAGAGCCTTAAAGATCGACCATAATAACTGATTGCCGGAAGGGGAATCGCAAGCGACGAAGGAGATGGTGAAGATAGCGGCTTCCCTAATCTTCTTAGCTTTGTCCGTATCACCACTTTGGGCAGATACAAAGCCTAATAAACAGAAAATCAATAAGTTCAAAGCCTACTTTTTATCGAAGTCCATTTGTTACCCATCAATTAAAAAAAAAAAAGTGGTATCCACAATGTTATATTAGTTTCCGACCTTTATAATATATATTAGTTTCGACCATCAATGTACAAAGTATCCTTTAGTGCAATGGTATAGTTGTGGGTGCTGATATTTTAATAACCCGGGTTTGAGCCTCATATTTGACATTTTTTCACACTTTTAAAAAGTGGAACTCACAAACCGCTGACGTGTCGCATCAGAAGGAGATAAACTCTCATATTATATAGTAGATTATACTCTTTCACTTTCAATATTGATGATATTTTAGGTGATTATTTTTGCTTTATAATAAATGATGTTTTGACATATTTAATTTTTATTTATCAAAAATTTTGTAACCAATTAAATTTTTATTATTTTTGTTTATGATTAGATAAATTAGTTTAAAATTATATTTCAATAATTTTTTTGTTCAAAGAACCAAAATTTCTTAATACGTGTTGAGAAAACCAAAATTCCATATATTATAAAACATAGGGAGTAAAAAAAAATGATGAAACAAACTCATGATAACCTCTCAATGCTTTCTTTTTCTTCTCCAACTATTCTTACTAATATATACACCGTCCAATTGATACAAGCAGTAAAAAACAAATTATTAGTAATGATTTTATTTCCCATCTTTTGTTTGTTTCTATTCCACCTTTGAATGATGAATAAGCTATTTCGTTTTTCAAAAGCATTATTGGCTTCTCTTAACTAGAATTGTTCATGACAACTTTTGACTTATAAAACTTGTTCGTGTGAAGACTTTATCTCCGGTTCAAAATTTATCATTATAACCCGGTCCGATTTGAAGGGAAATAGTTTAACTGTATTTGGAGAACCATGTTGAGAACCATGTTGAGACAAGTCAACAAGAATACAAAAGCATAACAACAATGGGCAAAAGTAACTTCAAGACAACATTAAAGATGGATATTTTATAGGAAAAAACTATCAAAATTCTTCATAACAAGTAGCAAACAGGAAGTTAACACATTCTACAGTATAAAGGAAAAAGAGATAAACCAGTAGAAGAGAGATTCTCATATTGAAAATGGATCTCCTAGCTTGAATGATGATTAGTGTACGCCATGCCTCCGCTAGTTGCAGTCCTGATGATCTGGAAGAGAGCTGCAAGAAAGCATGTAAGAAGGTTAGTAAATATATGGATACACACATACACATAAGATGCTGCCAACAATAATCAAGGAGCATGGAGCTATTTGGTGCCCTGAACATAACATATAACTTGAACCAAAAATAAAGGTAAAAGAGATTGGTAAAACTCACATGAACCAATGACAATGAAGACAAAGAAACTGAGGAGGATGGGTCCGATAGGGTAGTCCTTGCCCTTCTTGGTTGTGGTCTCAGGAACAAAACCTCTTTTAGTAATGTTCTTGTCAAACCTCGCTATCTTCTGTCTGCCAGTCTCTCTGAAGTTGTTTGAAATTATTAAAATCAACTTAAAGAGTCAATAAGCATTAGTATACGTTGCCCATTGTTGTCTGATCTCAATGGTTCTTTATGGATCAAGAAATATATTCAGGATCAGAATCTCTTCAATAACCCTCATCAAACATCGAATATTTGGGTACGCGCAATATAGGCGCCTATGCAAATCAAAAGAGTAATTGGGAACATGGCCCGGTCTTAGAGATAGCAGAATGAAAAATTTGATTTGGACTCCCAAAATTTTAGTGATCAATATGTATATAGATTATTTGGTCCTTAAGTTTATTAAAGAAAATCTATAAATTTTGGAAATGGCTTTTGATTGGGAAATGGCAATTGAGATTTGATGTGATCATGGGCTGGTGTACGAAGCTATGAATATGAAAGACATTCAGAAATAAATCCATGATGTTAGGGAGCATGTCCAGCCCATTTTTTTCAAGTTACGAGTTCAAAAGGAGACATAAACAAGTGGTATATTTACTGTCCAAGAGGAGTTATGAAAATTAGGTGTTTCATTGCATATGGAAAGCTTCTCTCTCTTGCATAGAAAGAATGCTTGTTTCAAGAACATTTCTTCTCCTCTATGCACTAATTTTATCATTTCCCATGTAATAAGTATTTAGTTTTCTCACCAAGTTTAGTATCCTATAAATAATTTGTAATCTTCATGAAATAAAATAAGAGTTGAGTTTATATTTTTGGAAACCTTGAGAGTTATTCTCAAACCTGTTTTCGATCATGGTGTGTCATATCCATTGGTCAAAACTTTTTATGATTGTTGGTGTGTAATATCTTTCAATTTAACTTGGAGTGTCATATCCAAAGGCGATTGTTATAAGGTAAATCAGGAGCTATCCTGATCTTTCGACCAACATCTCTTGATCGTTTGTTGCTTTGGATTTATTCGGTGCAAGGCTTATCTCTTACCAATTTCAAAGTGTTTTTATTGGGAGGTTTTCCTCAAGATTCAGACAATTTCTAAATCAGTTGTAAGTTTTTCCCTCAAAAATGGAGAAACTCACTTCTAGTGTATTCCTAATTTTGAGGAAAAACGTATAACTTGAGATGCTCTTCGCCATGCAACATAACTCAAATATGAAAATGAGCTAATCCCTTGATTAGTAAAACTAGAGATGGCATGATACGAAATATCACATAATTCAAAATACAAACATCATTGTGAATCCTTTGATAGTTGGGCCCTGTTTGTTTGCCCACCCAGGTGATCTATTTGGGTGAAGATGCAAATTGATGTTCGTTTAGTGCATTATAATGTTACATCCAGATGGATCACCCAGCTAAACTCATCTCAAATTCTCATCCAAATGAAGGTGAGTCTTGATGGTGCATCTGGATGCAGATGCATCTAGTTCAGTCCAAAATAATAAATGACAAAAGTGACCTTTTAAAATCAAAATATTATTTTCAAACCGTAAATTCTATTTTTTTTGCATATACATTTTTTCGCTATAACCGAAAAAATGTATTTTCTCGCAAAACGGAAAAACACACTTTCCCGCCAAAACCGCAAGATGCATTTTTCCGCAAAAAAACATAAAACACACATTTTCATTAAAACACATTTTTCAGCTAAACCAGTAAAACCACACTTTTCGACCAAAACCCAAAAAACACATATTCCCGCCAAAACTTCAAAAGCATTTTCCGGCCAGAACCGCAAAAAGCATTTTCCCGCCAAAACCGGAAACAACGCATTTTCTCGCCAAAACAAAAAAAAAACGCATTTTCTCGCCAAAACCGAAAAATACAATTTTCTCGCCAAAACTGGAAAACAGAAGTTTCCCGACAAAACCAGAAAACATAATTTTCCCACCAAAACCAGAAAAATGCATTTTCTCGCTAAAATCAGAAAACGTATTTTCCCGCCAAAACCAGAAAAATGTATTTTCCCGCCAAAACCGGAAAAACGCATTTTCCCACCAAAACCGGAAAACGCATTTTCCCGCCAAAACCGGAAAAATGTATTTTACCGCCAAAACCGGAAAATGAAATTTTACCGCCAAAACCGGAAAAACGCATTTTCCGCCAAAACCGGAAAAACGCATATTCCCGCCAAAAACCGGAGCGCATTTTCCCGCCAAAACCGAAAAATTGAATTTTTTTCCGCCAAAACGAGGAAAAAAAAAACTTATTTTCTCGCCAAAACCGGAAAATCGCATTTTCCCGCCAAAACCGGAAAAGCGCACTTTCCCGCCAAAACCGGAAAAATGTATTTTCCCGCCAAAGCTGGAAAAATGTATTTTCCCACCAAAATCGTGAAAAAAAACTTTTCATGCAAAACACTTTTCTCGCCAAAACTTCAAAACACACTTTTTCCGTCCAACCCGCAAAAAACGTATTTTTCCGCCAAACCCATAAAACGTATTTTTCCGCCAAAACCATAAAAATGCACTTTTTCGCGAAAAACACATATTTCCTCAAAAACCGCAAAAATATTTTCAGCCAAAACCGTAAAAATGCTATTTTTCCGCCGAAACGTAAAAAATTATATTTTAGTCATTTTATTAACAAGTCCACCTAGATGGAGATGAAAGTTAAAAAATGACAAGCAAACAAACATAGTTGCATTCAGATGATTCATTTGGATGTATGGACGAAATGAAAAAACGAACAACACCCAGATGAATCATCTGGATAAGACATCTAGATGGACCATCTGGATGCATCTTCCAGATATACAAACGAACAGGGCCTTGTAGGCTACAACTTGTAGCTCATGAGACAATCAAATCCTAATACCATACATTTCTGATTCAGTTCGCAGAAAGAAAAAAACAATGCCCAATGATTCTATTGACAAAAAAACAAAGCATAAGAAGGGTGATGTACAACAAATAGAGATCGCATTATATACCATGATTACGCCAGAGAAGAAAGTGAACAATAGAATCGGAAACTGGTTTTCTCTCACGTCTTATTATTAAGTGATCGGTAATGCAACTCAACGCGCACGGCCATTCTCTGATTGGATAACGAGACGTGAGAAATCTCGTCTGAAAGCATTTTCTTAACAAGTTGCTAAAACGAAGAAAGAATTGTGTTTACTTACTTGTTAATTGTTATATAGACAGAAAACAAAAAGAGACTACACGAGTTTAGTTAGTTTGTAAGAGGCAGATCCAGTCAGTGTAAAGCAGAGGAGAGAAAGTAAGCCTTTGGATTTAAGTAAGCTATCTTCAACTTCATATCACAAGCCGTATCTATATATGTAGTAAACGTCGCTGATAACGAAGAAGCTGCACTGTTTCTAACATAAGAATCCTAAATCATTCACACACATACACACATTCTATGTCTCCCTCCCCTTCCCTCCTGCCCAAAGCAAGTCAGCAACTCATCTACAAAGTTTTGGTCTCCCATATCAACAGAAGAGAAGAAAATAAAAACTTTACAGTGGAAACGGGTCTAACTTCTGACCTTGCCCACTATCTGGTCACACATGCCTTTCTATATACACTCTTTTGCAATCCTCGTCAAGCTGTTTCTTCTTTTTTTTTGTTTCCTACACGAGTTTTTGTGTTCCTTAGCCGTTCTTCTTCGCCAGCCTATTCCCACTTATGATTCTGTATCTGAAGGCGAATTGAAAAAACGAGAAACTTCTCTGTACAACTGCTCTGCTTCAAAGGGTTTTGATACATACCCATCCATTCCACACTTTAGACATTCCTCTTGTGTTGCTTGAATCACATCAGCCGTCATTGCTAACACCGGAAGATGCCATCTTGATCTCTTACCTTCCTCTACTGTCAACGCCTCCCCATTGTTCATCTCCTCTTCCATACCCCGTATTCTCCTCGTAGCCTCAAACCTGCAGAAAGACATCTCAAGCATTTATTACATATTTTCAAACATTATCACAAACCTTGCTGTAACATTCAAGACATTACCCATCCATTTCTGGCATCTGAATGTCCATGAAGCAAGCATCGAACTCGTGTGGTGGCTTAAGCAATGAGACTGCCTTTACCCCGCTCTCAGCACAGACCACATCAGCTCCATACTTTTTCAAAGCTCCTGCTGCCACCCTGAGGTTCACGTTGTTATCATCCACAATTAGTATTTTTCTGCCAAGGAGAAGATTCCTGAGAATCAAAGCAGGAGGTCCCTTGCGTTGAGGAGTTTCCCTCTTCCCAATACCTAACCCTCTCTGCAAAGTTGCTGCCAGCATACTCGCCCTTAACGGCTTCACTATCAACACTGGAGGGTCTATAACGTTGCTTAAAGTATCTGATACTGAGGTGTCTATTGAATTTGCTAACAAAAACAGTTTAGGAGAATGGACAAGAGGGTCCTTAACGAACACATCAGCTTCTTTATTCCACACTTCTTGCTCTATGAGTATCATATTCACAGTGGTAGCGTAAGTCTTCATGAAACGTAGAGCCTGATCAACAGATGTAACTACCTCAACTCGGATTCCTAGACGCTGAAAATGGTACCACGAGACTTGTGCCCGAGCGGGCCTATGGTCCACAAGTACAGCGTTCATTCCCTCAAACTCGGGCTGATTATTGTTATGCAGTTCACTCTTTCTTTCAGTTGAATGCACGCCATTAGCAAACACGACAGTAAACGTGAACGTGGACCCAACCTTGGGAGTACTCGAGAATCCAATTTCTCCCTTCATCAGTCCTACTAGACACTTGCTTATGCTGAGCCCGATCCCTGTGCCTCCATGCGTCCTGGATATAGATGGTCCAACTTGCATGAACGGTGTGAAAATGCGTGACTGCGCTTCTACAGGGATCCCTACGCCAGTATCCTCAACTGAGACGACTAGGTTGATTTCAGATGGTGCTAGTGCTAAGCTCCTATGTCCATTGGAACTGAAAGCTTTGAAGTTTTGCCAGCTTCTCTTCCGGTCTGCAACTGGAAGCCCGCTCAGTGTGTTTTCTGTAGATGATGATGATGATGTCTCTACATCACTAGAGTCTAGTAGCTCCTCCACCAGATGAACAGTTACAAAGATGTGACCTTTCTCAGTGAACTGCCAGGATGTTTATAACTGATCAGCTATCAACTAGGGATGCATGGAATGATAAGGAAAGTATATCACATTTACCTTAATGGAATTACCCATAAGATTTGTGAGTATTTGTCGAAACCTTCCAGGATCCCCAATTAACATTTCTGGAACACGGTCAGATATGTATACTGCCAACTGCATTTCATCAGCAACACTTACAAGTTACAAACAAACCTTTGCTTAGCAAATCATTAAAGATCATTTGTGTGTTTACCTCTAGCCCTTTTTCTTGGGACTTGCCAGAGAAGAGTGACAGGACATCATCTAATATTCCTCTCAAATCAAACCGCACCTCCTCAAGCTCAACCTTTCCAGATTCGATCTTTGCTTGATCCAGTACCTCGTTTATTAGCGACACTAAAGCTTTCCCACTTGCCTGTGCGGTCCTAACGTAATCCTGTTGTGTAACATCTAACTCTGTGTCCATAAGCATATGGAGCATTCCTACAGCCCAAATCAAAAGTGGAAGATATTTAGTTCAGCTTTTTTCTTGAGTAATAATATTCATGGAAGAGAGGTGAGATAAGGAGTTTGATGATACTCACCAAGAACACCATTCATTGGAGTTCTGATTTCATGTGATACAGTGGCAAGGAACTGCATAAAAGAAGTTAGATTACAACCCCTCCCTCTATCAGTGGAAAGCTATCAATTGGGGATGATGTATGTACGTACCTGTGACTTGGCGACATCTGCTGCTTCAGCCTTTTTCTTGAGCAGCTCCATTTTATGACAATCTTCTTCTGCTCTGCGTATTCGACTTAAGGTTGCATGGAATATATGTGCAACAAGCAACGCAATCACAAGGATACCAAAAGATGTCACCATCGATTGCACTGGCCATGGTGGTTTCTGCTTAAACCTGCAAAGAGGAAGAAAGCTCACAACCGAGTGTTAGCACCTGGAGCAAACAAGAAGAAACTGAAGACATGCTGAATTGGCCAAAGTACCTGCAACGCATTTCATGCTTTCTAAATGGATCGCCGAAGTTGAGTGGACTAACATGTTCCAACCCATCAGCCGACACATGAGAACCATACATGCTAATGGGCTGAGAGTGGTTGGTGGTATCGTATACATTGACAAGAATCGTTTGCTTGCTAGCCAGCTGCTGAAGCAAGTTTTCCACCAAGGTTTCAATGTCAAACACTCCACCAAGATACCTTGAGGGACACATCAAAAGAGATGAAATAAGTAAAACTGAAATGTTCAAACTCCGTGTTTATTTATTTATTTACACGGCTATGGTACAAACCCGTTAGTAGCCTCAATTCTCTCATTTGGGGTTGCATTGGAAGGAAGATCTCTCTTGTATACAGCAAACGTCAAGATCACCCCAAGTCTATTCGTCTTTATCAGTGGGAAAGGAGCTGTCAAAACCCCTTTACCTGATCTCCTGGCCCGCAACACGTTTTCACGATCTTCCTGTCAATAAAGAAAAAACTCAGTGCAGTGAGTGAGCATTGCTCCAAACTATAAAGCAGAGATTGAATATGAACAAGCCATGTGTTCTTACTTTCCCGGACAGCATATCGAGAGAAATAACGTGGGAAACCGTGTCCTGAGCAAAGATGACAGGAGCATACTCCTGTTGAACAGGAGATGGTTCCAAAGCTTCAGTGTCATAGTCATCCTTGTGAACAGGGTTCTGTTCCATCCTCCTGATAGTCCAACCTTGCTGCCTCTCAAACTCTTGCCTCTCTGAGTGGAGCACTCTCACCGCATATGCAACACCACTCGTGAGAGGCCTCTCAAAGGAAGTTCTATCAGTGTACTCCGAGAACGTCCTCTACAAAAAAAAAAGCTTCTTCACGTCAGTATATATAGTGAATGAATGATTGGGAGACAAGAAGAAGAAGAGGAGACCTGATCGATGGCAGAAGGAAACTTGGAATGGTGGAAGGTGGAGATCAAGATAGACATAGCTTGAACATGATTCATGCTAACGTTGAACTGATCCTGGAGCATACGAGCTCTCTCGTCGCACATACTAGCAAGCGTCTCTTTCCTCTTGTCCATAGCTTGAGAGGTAAGGCACCAGAAAGTCCAGAAAGAAATCAAAACCCAGGAGACGACCCAAGCAACCAGCACCTTCCTCCAAAAAGTCTTGCCGAATCTAACGGAGCCAAAGAGATGATGAGAGAAACTCGGCGGGATCTTGAGTCCGCTTGTGGAGATCTTGTTCCAGAGGAAGCACATCTTATTATGATTCTTCATCTTAGTCTTGTCCGGATCAAGAGGAGACTTGTCGGCATCAAGGAACCAGGAAAGGAACCAGCAGCATAGCATCCAGAAGAGCTGCCCAATCTTCAGACAAAACCCTAGCACGTGGAACAGACTCATCCACCACTTGAAAAACACACACACGATCAAACCCCAGAACCAGAGAAGAATCACAGATCCTTGTTGTCTCTCCCACAAACAAAGAAGAGAGAAAAAAAAAAGGAAACCAAAGACAGAGGAGAACGTGTCAGATTAGACTAACCAAAGTCTCAAAATCAAAGTGAGAGATCAAAATAGCCCTTTTACTTAATCAAAGATAACGACAGATAAAAGAGAGGAAATAGCCAAAACCAAAAATAAAAGGCTGAAACAGCAACTTAAGATAGGTTCCAAAGTGAGAGAGATTCCTCCAAATCCAAAACAGTAAACAGATATTGTGTACGTGAATTGGCTAGAGTATGGTCCTCCAATACAACATGTGATGATGGTGATGATGAGAGCAAGAAGAAGTAGATAGAGACAATAAAGGTGAAAAGGGAGCTTGAGTGGATATCTAATGGAAGGGAGGAACTAAGAAGCAGAAGAAGAAGAATCAATCTACCATTGGGAAAGATGAGAAGAATATGGTGGAAGACAAATGTCGGCTTCCTCTTCTCTCCTATGTTCCTTATCTTTCTATTTCTTTTTTCTTACTTCTATATTATTATAATCATCTCAAGCATATGTACTACTTCATAAACGAATAATTTTAAAAATTCATTTCTGAAATTCCGTGGTACTGTTAAAAACTCGATTCTATAGCAAATTGAGATTTGTTTTTCTGTTTAAAATCTCTTAACCTGTTCTTTTTTTTTGAATTAATCAGCACTACCATCGTTATTAATAGTATAGATATACACATCATTTCAAATGATTGGTAAAATAACTTATCCGATCTTATTAAATAAAGAAAAAATTGCCAAAACGGAATAGAAAAACAAGTACATTGTCCCTTTGCCATAAATCTCTTTTTGGTCAGATTTGGACTTAGGTACCCCTGATGAACTTTGAAAAATCATATCAATTATTTTAAGAATCCTAAAAATATGGAAAAATATACAAAATGTATATAAACAAGAGACAAACATATGAAAAATACTTTGGTTGACTAAATAATTGTGGAACACAATTTCATATTTTGGTCTACCGATGGCAGAAAACATAATCTAGTGTCTACGAGGATGTAGATTGCATATTCGGTTAACTACATAAATATCTGCAAACACCAGAAATTTAAATCGACCATTTGTTATAATTCTAGCATGATAGAATTGAACGACTACTCTTTCTTTTATTTCTGAACTACGGTAGACATGGTAGAAGTAAACGACTACCATAACTTTTATTTCTGAACTACGGTAGATTTGATTTACTATTATTTCCTGATATAACTACAGAGGCCAAATGACAAAATCTGCCATGTTTCACGAGTCTGCCATAATATTATTCCATAATCTACCACATTCCTTTATTCTTCGGACAACGTAATGTACGTTCTACGAATTTCGAATTGTATAGTTTCCTTAAATATCTCCATAATCTGGTAAGAGAATATCTTCTAAATCTATTTTCCTTAAATTTCGTGTATTCCAAGTAATTTTTTTAAAAAAAATCGTGGTCTTCTTCTTGGTGAGAGGATTTTGATATTTTTCATCCAAAAATTTTGAATTTCTTGTTGAAGAAGATGCATATCTATGCTTCTTGTGGGTTGTGGAAATTTGATCCCCTTAAAGGATGGGGATTTGCGGTTGATACGAACAAACGAGGTAGAGTATTGTACATGGAATTGACAAGTTCCTTTGAAGACCTAAGCCGTATGGTTTTAGAAGATTTTGGAATTGACCAAAACCTTGTCGAGCTTGAGTTAAGCTACTTACCTATGGAGTTAATCGGTTCAATAGACTGTCCTCCAGTTATCATTGAGAGTGATCGGCAAGTCAAAAATTTTCTTACTTATGTACGTGGAAAAACTTCTACAAGGTTGTGTGTGTCTACTTCACCTATCAGTGGAAACAACAGCAACATTGGGGTTGATAATGAGAAATCTAGCTCGCCTATCAGAGAACAAGGTGAACCTTCCTCGTTTCCACCTCGAGCTGACAGTGTTCGTTCATCTGAATCAAGCAAGGATGTTGAAGATAATTCCAACTCAAACGCCAATAAAGAAGATGATGTTCTCGCCATTAAAGCAAAAGAAGACGATAATGGAAAAAGTGTTCGGTTTTCTTTGGTGGATGTTGTGAAGAGGGGTGAAACGTTTCAAAACAAAACCATGTTGAAAGCAACTATGGAAATGTCGGCAATGACGCATAATTTCGATTACAAAGTTGTGAAATCTGACAGAAACCTTTGGTACATCCGATGCAAATACAACCCTTGCAAATGGAGTGTTCGAGCTGAGGGGTTATCAGGTTCCACATATTTCATCATCAAAAAATATGTGGCGGATCATACATGCGCTGCGTCGAGTATGAATAATGGTGGTCGGACAGCTTCTGCAAAGACAATTGGCAGTCTAATAATGCATAGGTATGATGGTGTGAAAGAAGGTCCCAAAACAAATGATGTCATACAGATTATGAGGATGGAACATGGATGTGAGATATCTAAGTCCTTAGCATGGGATGCTCGGGAGTTTGCAATTAGCATGGTTAGAGGTATTCCAGAGAAGAGTTTTGGAAAAATTCCAAAGTACTTGCACATGCTGAGAGAAGCTAATCCAGGAACACATACGTTTTATGAAACCGATGTTGATGGTAGATTCAGATTTCTCTTCGTTTCGTTTGGCCAATCAGTACGAGGTTTTCAGACAGCCATGCGACAAGTTCTTGTGGTAGATGGGACATTTTTGAAGAGCAAATACAAAGGGGTCTTACTTGCTGCGACCGCTTTAGATGGAAACTCTAACTTGTATCCTGTTGCGTTTGCGGTTGTGGACTCAGAAAATGATCGTTCATGGGATTGGTTTATGAGACAGCTAAAGGTTGTTATTGCGGACGAGCATTCTCTAGCTTTTGTGTCAGACAGAAATGCCTCACTTTGTAAGGCAATAGAGAATGTGTATCCTCTTTCTCATCATGGAATTTGCATCCACCATTTGTTGAATAATGTGGTCACACATTACAGAGGAAAGGGACTGGCTGGATTAATTGCAAAAGCTTCTAAAGCTTATAGAGTCATTGATTTTCAGAAGCGATTCCAAGCTGTCTGCAATATTAGTCCAGCTATTGGAAAATATTTAACAGATGCAGATGTTACAAAGTGGGCTCGCTGTCAGTTTCCAGGATTCAGGTATGACATCAGAACGACTAACCCAGCTGAATCAATAAACTCTGCTTTGCGCACACCAAGAGAGTATCCAGTCATTCCTTTGTTGGATAGCATCAGAGAAATGCTGACCCGTTGGTTCTTCGAACGGCGCACACGAAGCAGGAAGCACACAAAACCATTAACTATTGCCATCGAGAAAAAGATAGACAGGCGGATTAATAAGGGTAAAACGTTTCTGGTTCAGCCAGTTGATGAGTACCGTTTTTTGGTTCGCGGAGATACAATCGACTGCCTGGTTGATTTGGATAGAAGAACCTGCTCATGTGGGAAATACGACCTACTGAAAATCCCATGTAGACACGCAATCAAGGCTGGTTTAACAGTTGGTCGAGCCCCATCCTCACTAACGGATGAAATGTACACGACTTCCACTTGGAGAACAGCTTATGAAGAAACTATCAATCCAATAGGTGTTCCGGAGGATAGTTGGGTTGTTCCAGATGATGTCTGGAATGCTAATGTGGAACCTCCTGAATCAAGAAGAGGAGCAGGAAGGAGAAGAAAGCGCAGATACGAGACGGTCGAAGACAAACTTCGTTCATCGCAAGGAGCTGAAGAAAAGAAGAGGCGCAGATGCAGTCGATGTGGCGAAGAGAATCATAACAGAGCTACATGCGACAGAGTGATTTAGTCAGTTCGTTGTTTTGGATTTTTCTTGCTTTTGATTAGCTTGTTTTCATTATGGTGTTGGTTACTTGATTTACTCGTTTTGCTTGGTTTTGGATTTTTTTGTTCTTGGTTATGGATATTAGACATCGTGTTATCTCTCTTGTATTTTTACTAGCTTCGTGAACAACATGAAGGAGAAGAAAATTGTGAACTGAAGCTACTAGCTTTGAAACAACATGAAGGAGAAGAAAAGTATTAGATTGTGAACTGAAGCTGATAATAGTCAGCAACCGAGAGTCAACAAGAAGCCATCAAGTGTATTATAGGCGATCATAATGAAAACAATAATGCAATCTTAAGCTATTTTGAACCCATCAAACTCAAACGACAAGCAACCAATCACTGAAACTTGATCAGACAGTAAGAGAAGTCCATATTCCCACGATTGCTCCCACAACAACCATAGCAACCGTCGTAATCTTTAGCTTCTGTTTCATATCCTGTGCAACTCTAGCAATCTCCAAGTTCACCTTCTCTTTGAACTTTTCTGACATCTCAGCTTCAACTCTAACAATTTCGGACTTCACTTTTTCCATAACCCTTTCTTCAAACTTTGTAATCTCTTGAGCAACTCTCTCATGTTTCGCATCTACCATCCGTATCTCGTCAATCAAAGCTTCATCAATCCATTTAAATAGATGATTCTCAGTTTTTCTCTATAGCAAAAGAAACCAAAAATCAGTCAGTATGGTGTTATGTGGAACACAAAATTGAAACATGGACTTACATCTCTTGCGATTTGACATCTGTAGAATCGTCGATACCTATTCTCCGCCGTCGATGAACCAAAAGTGGTTATACCCTCGCCACACCAACATGTTGTGGGCACACCATGATTAGAGATGCGAGGAAAACGAGCAGAAGAAGTCGTCGAACTGGTCATTGTTAATTCGTTTCGAGGCTCACAGGAATCGCAGACAAAGAACCCTAATCCCCTTTTCTCTCAAATTTATTTTTCTTAGGTTTCGACAACTGAAAAGAAAATCACGTCTTTGGGGGTGTGTGGATCCGGGTTCAGGGTCGGGTTTTAATAACTTTCGGGTGGGCCTACTGGGTATAAACCATAAACGGTTAATACTCTATAACCCTTATATTGACTGGTAAAATACTACACCCTAATACACAAAAATCGACATTTGACAATTGTAAGAAGACAAATTTTGAAAATACGAATTTCTATAACTCCAACTTAAAATCGTCTTTTGAATATACTTTAATTTTTATTTTTTAAAACAAAAAATTATTTTTCTTTCTTTATGTGATTTAGGGTATTGTATTTGAAACCTATCTATACTAAAGTTTTTGATATAACTTCAAGCTAATTTAGGGTGTAGGGTATGAATCATAGTTAATGTAGGATTTAGGGTATGAATCATAGCTAATAAACGGTTTAGTGTATGAATCATAGCTAATAAACGGTTTAGGGTATGAATCAAAGTTACTTTAGGTTCTAGAGTATGAATCGGAGCTGATTTAGGGTTTACGGTATTTTAGGGTTTAGAGTATATAATGACACCCTATGTGATTTATTTCCTTAAAGTAATTCATGAAACAGTAAAATAGTAGAAAAACCAATAATTCCATAACAATAAGAGTAATGTAAGAATCAATTAACCATGTCTTAAACCCAAAGAAGAAACAAACTTGAAATCTAAGAGGATCAAGCTAAAAATCATGAAGTCAACCGAGGTCAACAGGTTTCACCGGAGCACGTTTTGGAGGCTTAAATGTAGACATCCGAGATTGCAAGACCGCATCATTTGCTGCTTCCCAAAGATCAAAAGCTATCTTGTGTCGGGCTTCTTTGATGTTCTCGTCGTTCACCAATGAGAAATCTAATCCAAGTAGATGGCACTCTATGAACTTCAATGAATAAGCACCACAATCATTACCACTCATGTTTAGGCCGCGCATGGGGACATATGAAACAGTATACTGTTTCACATTGAAATCTTTCTTCCTCTCTGGCGACTGGACTGCCTTGACGATTCGTGGAATGAGGACGGCAAAAGCTTCGATGACCCTGTTGTTCTTCTTACCCCCACAATCGAAGACATCAATTGTCCGGTTCACAAGATTGACGCAAATAGAGATCCAGTGGATTTGGTTAACACATATAGGGATGTAGAGACGATCGACATCAACGCTCCATACTGAACCTGTGCTTCCATGATATGGAAGCTCGCCTCTTCCATACTCGAGAAAATTGTCGTCGATTTTGTACCCTCTCCTGTTTCCATCAAACTTCCCATAGGCCGTGATAATCTGATTACTGAACATACAGTTCAAAAATGCGACTCGGTCTGGACTCCACCGACGCAATGTGGTTTTCTCCCGAAACAAATACATCATGGCGTCCATGTCCTGAAAAAGACAATACAATTTTGTTTAGGAATGAGAACCAACAACAAAAAGCAATCTGCAAAATATTTCAGAGCTAAACTCACAAAGTTCTTCAACCAAATATTAGGCCCAATAATCCGCGAGGCTAACTCTGCATCAAATGTAGATGGCCCAATCTGAAGTACTCTGTAAAAAGAAAGCATTGCTGTGATGTTAGTGAAGAGGTAGATTTGAGGAAAAATAAATAAAACAATTCAAATAACTTACGTGGGATTCAATGTCCATTCAGTTAGTTTGGCCCATTTCTCTTCTGGAAGGAAAACTAGCTCGTAGTCTTTCGCTTTGCAACGAACTTCTAGATCATCACTATCAACCAAGAATGGTGTTTTGAAGATCTGTGGCCGAAACGAAGTCATTGGCGTAGTGAAATCAGAAGGTCCTTCGGACTGCTTGTCTTGAGATGGATCAAAACCGTCAACATTTGACTCTTGTGTAAGGTTACCCATTGTCTTCTGTAAGTACTCTTGGGTCCCTATATTCACATCTAAGGTGCTAAATAAGCTGCCAAACACATCAGACAAATCTGCATCCTGGTTATAAAACACAAAACATGACATTAATATTTTTAAAAGAAAGATTCCATCCAAAACATCATCCTTACATAATTATTACACACAGCAAAGACAACATCATCCTTAAAATAATATTACAAACCGCAAACCGAGTACATGAAAAAGAAAAGCAACCAAAGACATGAAAATATAACAGCAACCGAAGACATGAAAAATGATCTACTTCTTGTTTACCTTTGTCTGAGACCTTGTCTTCGCAGCATTCGCAGGCCCACCATTGTGAGCAGTCGCAGAAGCTCGACTGCGATAAGGAGCAGAAGCCGCACTGCGAGAAGGAGCAAGACCACGAGTAGAAACTGATGCAGGAGCTTCGGTAGAAGCCCGAGTAGGAGCAGGAGGACGACCAGAAACCGAAGCCGGAGCAGTGGCAGCAGCAGCAGCAGCAGAAGGAGTCCAAAACGGATCAGTACCACGAGTCTGAGTATTAGCAGGCGCACCACCCTGAGTCTGAGATGAAAGGATCTTCTCCTCTAATTTGGTAAAGCGGTCTTCAATAATCTCGCGTACCTCGAGGCCTAAGGCAGTAAAAGAAGAGTTAAACATACTCTGGATATAGGACTTCATTTCCTCTTCAAGATCTCTATATTTCTCGGTTGATCTTTGGCAAAGTAACCTCTTCTTCCTCGACTCCGCACCAGTATCCCGAAACCTGTTCTTCCTCTTCTTAGTAGGAGACACACGGGTGCTTTCTATTTCTTCTTCAATTTCAGTTTCACTTGTCTCTACAGCCGCTTCCTCATCTGAACCATCTTCCTCAGAACTGTACTGAAATGGTTTCACTGTTTCCTTATAAGCCCAAACATGCTTACTCCAGTCATACTTGTTTCGCTGCATGTCAATGATTAGATCAACTCTTTCATCCTTCATCTCACAGGCTCGAACAAACTCGGCATCAGTAATCACGTCTTTGAAATTTCCAGATGTAGAAATGGATGGAAACACATCTCCCTACAAAAAAAAAATTTAAAACAGGTTAAAGACACACCAATTTAAGAACTATGCACATCAATAACATCAATTAAAGGAAACAGAACTTACGGTGGAAGCAAAATTAGACTCTATGGTAATAATATCCTCATAGGAAATCTTAGCAGATCCTTTCCAATTCCTGCACCTCATGGTAGTCACGCCTTCTCTCAGTTTCTGACCCAAAAGAGACCCAATGTCCGGAACAGCTTCCATCAACCAAATCTGAAGTGCATACGAGAATCCATCTACGACATAACTGTTTTGCGTCTTCACTTTATCCCTAGCGTTGATAATGGAACTCACCAGCATATCAAAAGAGTGAAGACCCCACGGATATTTCCTCATCTTCTCGAAGTTCATCACGAGCTTGATGTACTTGTATGGGATCCACACCTTCTCATCCTTCGCCATAAGAATACCAGCAATCACACACAAATAGACCAACCGCAGCCTATCAACACGAGACCATGTATTACACAACTTCACATGAACCTTCCTGATTTGCTGAACCGAAATATTTTTCTGTCTCCTTAGCAACTTACTCCAAAACCCTCCATCATATGCCCAGTCATCAATCTCCAAGTCGGGCTCGTCTTTGTATTTCAAACCTGTGATGGCATAGAATTCTTGCATTGAAAATCTGAGAGGCCTCCTAGCATAATGGAACCACAACTCATAACGCTTTGCGGACAGAAGCTGCTTGCAAACGAAGGTGTGGATCGCTCTTGCCGAAAACTGAAGCTTGTGTACATGAATGGCCACAATCTGAGCAAATAGCGGATCCTCCGACACTTCTTTGTACTCGTCTGGACAGTACTTCGCCACCTTCGCAAGTATGGAAGTTCGACAACTGTTGTTGACCTTCTCAACTTGTGTTTCAGTTCCCTCTTTGAATAAGCATTTAGGCAACTGATCAATTGTCATACCTATAAACAATGCAAGAAACACAATCACTACAGTCAATATTTATAAACGCATGCATCATAATATAATTCACAAGATAAAACAAGAGAATTAACCAAAGCTCAAAAAAGTAGGAAATTTTGATAAGAAACACAATCACTAGAGATCGGTTGCTACAAAAACAAATTAACCAAAGCTCAAAAAAGTAGGAAATTTTGATAAGATTGAAGCCTAAATAATAATTCACAGAAAAAAGAATCGAAACTTATGACATTCAAAATCGATCTTAAACAAGCTCAAGTAAGAGATACAAAGACATGCAAAAAAATTCATAAACAAACCTGAGGAGAATCGATTGGTTTGCTTGAAACTATGGCTGAGAGAGTGAGAGCGGAGCGGTGAGGCACGAGTTCAGTTATCGGCGAGGTACGAGCTTCAGCGGTCTTCGGCGACTTAATTGAGAACGAGTCGCGAAGTGAGACGAGGTCTCTGAGACTTCGATTAAGAAGAAGAAGAACACCGGCGGAGTATTACCGGCCAAAACGACACCGGCGACGGCGAGATCCCCTTCAAATCGTCCTTTCTCTCTGTCGCCAAAGGAGGAGAGAGCAATTAGGGTTCGTCGAGCTTGGGGGAAATTTTGGTCGATTTTCCCCTTTTGTATTTTTTTTTTAATAATTAAATTAATTAAAAATAATAATAATATTTTTTTAACATAATTAAATTAACAAAAACGTTTAAAAGATTAGATTAGGGGTTTAATTGGGTTTACAGAAAACATTATGACATTAGGACAACTTATAATTCATATTATGGCAAAGGGACAATCTACTTGTCTTTTTATTCCATATTTCCAATTTTCCCACATTAAATAAATAAACGTCTGCAGCGAAAAATAAGAAGAAAAGAAAAAAAAAGTTAAGTGGGGCCCGCAAAGAGGAGGAACAAATGTATATGTGGTCTCATTTCTCACCCTCCAATAAGAGAATATTAAATTGAATAAAATAAAATAAAAAAGGCGTGCTAGAATTTATTATGAGACGAGGGTTGCAGTAGTTGGTAAAGTGACAACAAATGTTTGGCCAGTATCAAAACTATACTTCCAATGGTGACCATCGTCTCGCCCCGTCCTGCAGTTAACAGTAACAAAAATCTCTATATATATTATATATCTATACATTTTTATAACTGTTAAAACCGCATTACAATTGAACTGATTGTCCTACACCGCTCAAACCGCAGTCACCATTCGGAAGCTTATAAATTACAATGTACACTTCGAAAATAACCCAACGGCCAAAGCTCCTCATTAGTCAAATTAAATATAACCCCGTTTATTCTTATTCAATATACACCTGCTTTAATAAATAAAAACAAATAGCCCAAAACTAAAAGAGAAAGAGAAGCATTCCCATTGTTTTTTCACACGTCAACACCTTTCACTGATTCGTATTCGTTATCGGGTTTTTATAACATCCGACCCGGAGGATCATGGTTTTACCGGTTCGATCAACACGCGTCGTGAAAGTTGAAACTCTCCATCGGTTGCTTATTGATAAATATTGGGCCCAAAATTATGAGGTTAAAGGCCCACTAAAATGTATATTGAGAGCCTCTTTAATTGTGTATGCTCGTCTTCGATCGATCTATTGGAAATTTTCAGTTTTATCTCAATTTCATTCTTTGCTTCTCTCTCTATAATCTTTGAAAGCACGACGAAGAGAGAGAGAGAGAAGGATCAAAAGAGAGATGGATCCAGACGCAGTAGCCAAGGCCTTCGTGGAGCACTACTACACGACGTTCGATTCGAATCGCGCGGGGTTGGTCTCTCTGTACCAGGAAGGATCCATGTTGAGCTTCGAAGGGCAGAAGATCCAGGGCTCTCAGAACATCGTCGCGAAGCTCACCAGCCTTCCTTTCCAGCAGTGCAAGCACAACATCACCACCGTCGATTGCCAGCCCTCTGGTCCCGCCAACGGCATGCTCGTCTTCGTCTCCGGAAACCTTCAGCTCGCTGGCGAACAGCACGCCCTCAAGTTCAGCCAGGTTTGTTTTTCCAGATATCTCCTTACTCGTAATCCTGGTTGTCGATCATGTTAGGGTTTTAGATTGATATGCTATTAGGGCACTAGAAGCTTGATTGATCTGCAATTAACACGATCTTTCGGAACCTTTGTGATGCATTCAGTGATAGATCTGTTATTAGGTCTGAGGTAAAGAGGTTTTTCCCCAATTGATTGTGTTAAATGGAACCAACTTTTTAGTGTGTGTGTGTGTGTCACCTGCTGCTCTGTTCATAATAACATCCTGACATACCTTTCTTTTGTGCCCCCAGATGTTCCATTTGGTATCGAATCAGGGAAACTACTACGTGTTCAACGACATATTCAGGTTGAACTATGCCTGAGGATTGTGGTGGCATGGATATATGAACCATTGTTTCAAGCCAAAAGAGACTGATGGAAAGTTTGGGGGTTTAGATTCATGTTTTGGGAACTGAAGCTTTTACTTTCTTGTCTTTATGTTTAATCAATGGAGCTCTCTTGTTACTTTGGTTGATGTGACTCCATTTGTTTTCGGGCATTGATCAATGATGATAAAACAAAAGGTTTGCTTGAATGTTAGAACTCTTTTTCATACTGAGCATTTTTACAAACAGTAGCAAATATTGAGAGTGTGACCACTATTCCAGATTGCAAATGTATAAAACAAACAGCTACAAAAGAAAGCTATTATTATTCATCATCGTCGTCGAGACCCAAGTCTCGCAACAGCTCGGGCACTTGGATATGAACTCCTCCGGTGTTTGTTCCATTCCCATTGTGATGATTGTCTTCTTCCCTGGCGTTGGATAGTTTGTTCTTGATTGGACGTAACTTACCTTTGAATAACCCAGAAAACATACCTCCGATGGATCTGATTGGGTGACTTAGTCTCTCTTTCATCATGTAAATCATTGAGTACTCAGAGAGCTGCCAAGTCAATGTCAGTATGATCAAAGCAGAGAGCAGTATGTGGGTTACTTTGTTCTGCCTCTTCACCTCCTTGATGTCCTTAGCTATTTCTTCTATACTCTCTTCCAACTGTCTCTTACCCTTGTCTTTTCCTTTGGATGGTAAAGAATCTGGCAATGATTCTTCTTCTCCTTTGGTAGTCTCAACTGTTTTTGGGAATTGATTTGGCGATTCCAACTGAGTTTATATAAACAAAATTTAGCATCAGCACTGAAACTGGAACAGGTCATCAAGACATGCCAGTACAGAGAATGTTCTTCTGGTCCATCAAAAAGCAACTTGACAAAACACAAACTTCACTTTATGAGAATGGTCTTTTTTTGTTTATCACATAATCACTGAGAAAGATAAGCCCACCGTGACATCCCAAAACAACCGAGTTGTTCAAGTAAGAATAAGGAGACGCTAACAAAGATATGTTCGTCTACTTTTTGTTAATGATCCAACCACAGTGAATTGAAGCTTTGGTTTGCAAACAAAACTTTGATGAAAGCACGCATCACAGCAGAACAATTATTACACTTGACTTGTTTAGTTTTTTTTTTTTGGTCACAAAAGTCAATGATTGAAACATCATCATATTCTATCTGGTGCTCACAAAAGTTGATCGCTGGGCAAACATCAGATTAATCAATTTAAACAGAAAGAGAAGGGGATGGAAAAGAAAAAAAAGGTACCTGAGAGATGATCCTAGAGAGGAAAAGCTGATCGTCATCGTCTTCAATAAAGGATTCACCAGCAATTTCTCTATTCTTCTTCTCATCAAGAAGTTTTTCGATGGCTCTGCTCAGAACCTCCACATCCTCACTCGACTCCATTCCCAAAAACTTTTGCTTCTATAACCTCTCCACCGCCCTCTCTCTATGTATCCATCTCCCTTGGAAAGATGTTTCTTGCTTACACTTCTCTTTTTTTTTTAATGTAAGCGGACACGTAACATCTATTGACCGCTTCTTCAATAACTCACGGCACCTCCAACCATTTCTTCATCTTGATCGAGACGGGTACAATCCAAATTTCTTTTAATGTGATTTGGTTTTGTTATTTCGATTCTTACGAACCAAAACCAGCCGTGAATTCATACGGTTTAATTCTGTAAAATCCAAGCTAACAAATGAAGCTTTACATTTCGAGGTTATGATCGGGACCTGACACCTTTTATCAAACTACAAACAAATATTTTACGGCTAGTTGGATAAAAGAAACATAAATCGAAGACAAATGTACTTTTGTATGCTTCTTATAAGAAACTCATGTTACATAATAATAATAATAGAACCATCCATGAGAAAAAGCACAAATAAGAAAGGTTCTCTATCTCTCTAACAGACAAATCTTTTTGAAAGTAAAAAAAAAAACAAAATACTACATGTAGATATAGAACTCCTCAATATCCACAATACAGATAAAAGAGGATAGAAAAACTCTAAATCTGGATTCTTTCTTTTGTTTTGTCCTCTGCTTGCTCATCACATCATAACAGCTTCCATTCTACAAATGGATTACATCGAAACAAACATTGTAACCATGAACATGAACCGGCTAGCTTTAATTTAAAAATGTATTATGGCACACAACGACTAATTCAATTATAACAACAAGATGTGGACAGGCTCAACGAAAATTACCAGAAACCTCCTTTCTTGGGGGAGACGGTGGCGCCAAGAGGTAGCAGAGGATTGACCTCGCGGCCATGGAAATGGCGGAAACGATCCCGACGACATAGAAAGCCACGAACAGAGCCAGAACCCAGGGCAGCAGGAGGAAGCCGATGAAGAAAGTAACAGATCCACAGAGCATAAGGGCCACAGATACGCCGAGAAGCAGCGACGCGAATCCCGACGGAGATATGTGAGCCATGGAAAGCGACGACGAAAACCGAGGCCGACGACTTCTCACCACCGGGGAATCGGGGAAGTGGTCGGGGAGAGAAATGGGCATCGGAGGAGAACGGAGGAGAGACAGAACAAGAGCAGATAGGTCGTAGAAAGCTCTACTAGACTCTTCATCTCGTTGTCTTCTCATCGTTTAGGTGAAAGTTGGGAGAAAGAAGGTTTTAGGAGTAATGGATGGAGACGATAATGTGTTCTGTTCCCCCTAGAGACAAGGGAATTGAATCTTCTCTGCAAAAGGATCACTTTTTTATATATATTTTTTTATTAAAAATCTTTTTATAATGAAAAAAAGCAGAATTCTTGTGTTTGGATAACGAGAAAAGCAACGGAAAAATGAATAAACACTAAAGAAGGCGCGCGTGTGAGGAAGACGCAGCGGTGAGGCGAGTTTGGGAGATGTTGGTTTCAGAAGAATGGAGGTGGAAGACAATTTGAGGGTGTAAGTGTGGGTCCCTTTGATGACGTGTATGGCCTTATCTTCCACCACATAATCTTATCTAACTTTCTTTTCTTAATTTTTATTTCAATCATGCCAGAGTAGTCGTTTTCTTCTTCTCTGCTTTTTCTTCATTTTATTTTATTTTTGGTTTTTTGACTTCTACGGCTACTTGGAAATCATTATAACACGAGTTTTAAAAGAAGAAAACATGTTGTGCCTCCAACTTGTTACATCAAATAAGAAAAGTTAATAATGCCTCTGGCACTTTATAGACTTGTCTATTCAATCCAGCTCTTACGGTTGTTTGTAATAGTGAAATCAATTAAGGGGATTGATAATTTGTTGATAGTTAATATATATCTTAATGATAATTATTGGAAGGTTCATTATAGAGAAGTAATATATATTGCAAAATCTTTGAAATATTTTTAGGGGGTGTATTCAACTGAAAGTTTTAGGTGATTTGTGTTAAAATGACAAATTCACTGTTATTGAAACATGAATTTTAAAAATTCATTTGAAATCCAGTGTTATTGAACTTGACATTTTATAAAGTATTTGGAATCCGCTGTTATTGAAAATATTTTAAGTTGTAGACTTTTAAAGTTTTCAAGTGATTTTACAGTGTTTGGGTGAAATTTCTTAGTTAAAAAAATTAAAACTTAAATCCAATAGTTTTAGGTGATATTGTAGAGTGGTTTAACAAAAATCATTTTATTTTCTACAATCTTTAAAATCATTTAAAATCTTATTAAAAATCAAATTATCTTTCGTCGTTCATATGGATGCGGAGTTGCCGATTTGGTTTACAGAGACAATATAAGTCTGTGAATGTCTTGCTGTCAAAAAAAAAAAATCAAATTATCTCAAATTTTAGATTGAATACACGGATCAGTTTTACCAAGTGTACGTACACTCTAAGAATCAGATACTTTTTTACTGTAATAATATTATTTGAGATAAATGTTTCTTTTAATATGTCTACATAAATGTTTGTTTATTATTTATGGAAAAATAATATTATTCACCTAAATAAAGAATTACGACACATATACAATCCTCCTATACATTAAAAGAGAAGTCACTTTAGTGATTTCTGCTGACATAACATTAATATAGAGCTTCTCAGAAAAATTGTTATAATTCTATTGGTCGATTTTTTTGAATTTTATTTTTCATTTATTTTAATCAATCGCTTATGTAGACAAGCCCAAAATTATTGTCGATTTCGTTAAGCCCATATATAGCTAGGGGATAATAATTATCGATTTAGTTTAGCATTGGGCAAGATTTAGAACTAAGACAAATATTAAAAACTTTTATTATTATTCAAACAGTAAACTTGCGCATGTTGATATCATATTAATTACATTTGCTTAGAAAATAATATAATGTTTCTAATTAGTAGGGGTGGGCGTTCGGGTTCGGGTCGAGTATTTTGGATTTTCGAGTATTTCGGTATAGAGGTGTAGAACCCGTTCGGGTATTTCTATACTTCGGGTCGGGTTCGGGTATTTTTAGTTCGGATTCGATTATTTCAGATCGGGTTCGGATATTTAGATTTTGAAAAAAAAAATTAAAATTTTCATTTCTCAAGTTTCTTATATTTAAAAATATAACTTTCAGTTAACTATTTTTTATTTTTAATAGATTGAATGGTTAATATATTTAGACATAAAAATTTAAAACTAAAAAGGCATTAATTTAGTTATTTTTTAAAAAAATTTGGATGTAATTTTTTGTTAATTTTTAAAATAAAAAACTTGACATGCATTTTCGGATCGGGTTCGGGTGCCACTTCGGATATCGGGTAAAGTGCCCACCTTTCTAATATGGATTACTTGCCCAAGTTATCATTAAATATGCAAATAACTTATTGATAAAATTTGTTTTTAATAAATTACCTTTCTAATATGGATTACTTGCGCAAGTTGAAATCATTAAATATGCAAATCACTTATTCACAATATGGATTACTTGCACAAATAACCCGTTGCAATAAATATGATACCAGTTCCGCAACTAACCCGTTGCAATTAAAAAGTATGTCAATTTGAAAATACAATACAGTATGTCAATTTAATATTATTTCATGTTCAATAAAATTTATAAATTTATAAATCTATCAGATAATGTTAACCCGTCAAATTGCTTACAAAATTTATTTAATTTTTTGCAAGTTTCTAATTGAATTTGCTTTCTTTATCGAAAAATTTACTTCATAATTTATATTATTTATGGATAATATTTTGATTTTTATTATATTTTCTTTTAATATGTCTACATAAATGTTTGTTTATTATTTATGGAAAAATAATATTATTCACTTAAAATAAAGAATTACGAAACATATACAATACAATTCTAATTAATGATAATATAAAATCTGTTACTTCTAAAACTATACACTATTTATTCCAATTTTTGAATGAAAGTATCTTCGTAAACACACAAAATATTTTGTGACGTTGCAATTATACATACACACAATATCTGCCTCTTCATACTGACGTTACTGTGTTCCCTCTCGTGAGGTACGGACCGAGAGAGAACACAGAGTGCGAACCGATAATGTTCTTATGTCCGCACAGAGTGCGGACCGGTCACCTAGTACTTCTAAATTCTCTTAGCAGTTAGCTCTCTTCTTGTAATCAATTTTTTTTATTTTTCTGATTTTGGTTTGGCTAAGGTCGGTTTACTGAAAATTTTGGCAACATCGTGGAAGATGAGTCCTCCTTAGGCCTTGCACAAGAAGTAGCCCAAATAATATCAGGTGCGGGCCTATATATAGATAAATTAACCCATGAGTTTCTCCTTAACAGGCAGTTAACAACTTCATGTTGATTTGCATACATACAAGAGCCTCTGGATAAGCTAGTGTGAGATATACTCTCTGTCCACTATACATTATAGTTCATTGTTAAAATATATATATTTACACAAAAGTCTTACCCTTACTACATAACACAAAATGGGAATTAGAAAGATTTTGGAGCTGGAAGCATATACTAGATCTACTTAACACAAATTTAACTATAGAAGCCATAAGGGAATATGTATATATGTACTCAAGATTTTAGTGTGACGGTGTTGGATCATTGGGAGTAATATGTCCAAAAAAAATATTTAATTGTAGAAGGGCATAATAAACATTACACACACACAAATGCATACAAGACAGAGATATATAGAGCGAGGTAATCAATCACCATGTAGCTAAGAGGGGAAGAGAGTTTTCACATAAAATGTCAAAAATTGAAGAAAGATTCAAATAGAGCTGGTGTCATAAGGTAACCAACCCAACATGTAATTACTTGCACTTGGTCCTGATTCCATTCCATGATTTTGATGCCCCTGATACCTGCTACACCGTTACGGAAAGTTTTACTTAAGATATGCTAAAACGAAAATATTTTACGTACACAGCACAAACTAGCTAGAGATAAAAAAAATTGATTAATCACATAAAGAGTGAGTTAGTTACCCCATTTGAAGAATGGGTTCGCATTCCAAAGGCTGGAAGAAAGGATGATGAGAGTGTTGCTGTTGATCATGACGACCATAGTCAACATGATAATCTTCTTGACTCGGGTTGAGTTGAAGTGGCATTTGATATCCATCAGCTAACTGTCACGTACATGTACTTGTTAGCGGAATAATTATTTTTTTTGAACAAATTAGCGGATTAATTAAATACTTAGTAATTACCAAATCAATAAGCATTATTGAATTATTGTGAATGATTAGGACATTACCCTTAGCCTGAGTGTTTTATTTGTCTCATTTAACATGCGTTCCTGCTCCAAATATTCATATATAAGAGAGTGAGCTAGCTAGTATTTTTAGTGTATATGTCATTTGTTTCATCATTCTATTCTTTTTTTTTCCTTTTATTACCTTACTCTGGAGATCATTGAGCTGGTCGAGCATGAACTGTGTCTGCAAATTTGATATAGGGTCTTGATTAATATAGACTTCATAGTGGTATATGATGAGAGAAATGAAAGAAGTAGTACCCGGAGAGCTCTGATCTGCTTCAAAGAAGAGTCAAGCTGTCTCTCAAGTAACTCAAGCTCCTTTGTACTAAGAGGTCCAAGATCTTCTCCCAATAGATTCCTATTATTTCAAGACAGAAGTCATCACAAATCCGTAAGGAAAAAAACAAACTCTAGCAGTACCTTAAGGAGTTGATTAGTTGTACCTTTGGGTTCTTTGTAAGGCTTCGTAACGCTCCTTAAGCTTAAGATACTCCTGTTGGCTACTAAATTCCTGCTTACCAAGAAGTTACCATTACTGGATTTGAATTAACCAAAGGAATTCATGACTTTGTCTAAGCAGAAAAAGGTAAGGAAGAGAAGGAGGGGCCGGTACAACTGCTAAGGCCTCTCTTGAAGGTACATTGGGCTCTGGAGGTCCATAGTTGCACTTTTGGTATCTCTCCAGTGTCCGGATCATGCTGCATCACACCATTAACTAATTAATTAGTCATTTATCAAAATCAACTTTTACAAAGAATATCTGGGAGTAATTTCAGAGAAGATCTATCTGAAGTAAAGATCCAATGGATAAGATGAATTTGACATTGTAATCCCTAAGGCTTACAAAAACGGGTAGCCCTAGCTAGCTACTTGAATCACCCTCAAAACTTTCTGAATTTGACTGCAAAATTGATTAATGATTTGATTTCATAATGTGGCAGAACTCTTTTAGAAGTGAAGAAAATATTAATTAGAAAACCGTAATTAACTAATATCACCACCAGAGAAATTAACCCTAATTTCCTATAAGATTATCAAATGCCTCTTCTGTGATAAATCTAAAACTCAATGTATCAAATAATATAGAGAATCTAAATATATATATATATATATATATATATATCAAAGCTATTTAATTAATCTAGTAAAATGATCAGAAATGGGTATTCATTTCCTCTTTGCTTTTCTTTTAAAGGATGAAAGAAAACGTGCGACACAACAACACATCAGATGACACTACAACATATGTAACTTCTTTTGTTTACTTATACAAAAATCAAACCAATAGATAAAAATGGATATATAAACAATACCTGGAACTACTGCAAAACTCGTACAGTTTTCCTCGATTAGAGAAGATGATGAGAGCAACCTCTGCATCACATAGAACCGAAAGCTCGTATGCTTTCTTCAAAAGGCCATTTCTTCTCTTTGCAAACGTCACTTGCCTATTGATCTTGTTCTCTATCCTCTTCAATTCTACTCTCCCTCTTCCCATTCTCCTCTTCTTTCCTTCTCTCTTCTTCTTCTCTCTCACTCTCCCTTTGCAATTCCTTATATATATAGAAAGTATTACACTCAGAGACTCTATA
This sequence comes from Brassica napus, assembly GCF_020379485.1. Lineage (NCBI taxonomy): Eukaryota > Viridiplantae > Streptophyta > Magnoliopsida > Brassicales > Brassicaceae > Brassica > Brassica napus. The sequence continues at coordinate 11,169,487 of NC_063440.1, forward strand.
TAGAATGAGCTTCTCTCTCCTTCTTTTTTTCTTATTTGCTTTCTATTTTTTTATTTTATTTTCTAACTTTTTAAATGTGTACATGTATATCTTTGAAAAAATGTATCTATCTCAAGTACATTAACATGTCAGCTTGACTAGTTGAATCTTTTCACTATATTCTCTTTATCTATACTCCCTCAATTATTGTACTACTACTCACAAGTTACAAAACACCACATAGGATTTATGCAAATCTTGCAAAACATGGAATGTTAATTACTCTATCACCGCTTAGATATTTTTTTCAAACTTTGGAGAATATCGGGACTTTTCTTTGTTTGTCTATACATAAATGGTAAGAGAAAGTGTTCCACTTATCTCCACAAACACTAGTAGTGGTTTCAGTTTAAATATTTAGTTTAGAAAAAGTGATTTTTGCCCAGTTAAAGAAAGTTGCATTTTTTTTTTTACTTTGATCACGAGTTATTAAGGTTTAACTAAAGAGCTTGATTTGGGCGGCCGCGTGGATATTGATTATTTTATTTTTATAAATTAATATTTATTTTTCATGATTAGTGTTATATATATTTTGATATTTTTAGTTTTCTATACATCATAACCGAATCATCTAAATCCGAGAGGACCTAATTCGAAACCCACACATAAATTTATAATATCCAAACGAGACATAATTTCAAACCCCAAAAAATCTGATACCCAAAAGAAACAATCTATACCTGAATGGGTACCCAAGTGTCTATGCCTAACTGATTCTATAAAAAATACTTTAAAAAAAAATTATTTCTATGTGTTTGGCTAAATGAAGTGAAATAAATAAATGTTTGTTATTGAGTAAAATAGTTATATGGTGTGAAAAATAAAGTGATAATATATATAATATATTTTATTATTTTTAATTTAAGTTATTATTTTGTTCACATATACTATGTTTTTGAATTATGTGTTTGACTACATAATTTTTCACCGATTGAAATTAAGATAAAATAGCAAAATAGACCAAACCAAACTTTTAAACATATGTAAAACCCGATTATTTTACATTTTGATTTTATAGATGGTACAAAGTTAATGTTGATTAACTAATAAATAAAAATCTGCAATATTATTATTATTGTAATATAATGAATTATGTGATATATTTTTAAAATAATTTAATTAATAAAATAGTTAGGATGAGTGAAAATAAGGAAATAGAAGGTATAATAAATCTGTTGAAAATAAGGTTAGTTCTATAAGTAAAATTAGTAAAATGACATTACACTTTTTTTATTTGTATTTCAAATAAAAGATTAAGATATTAAAAGATATTGCAATTAAATTATGTGTAATTCAATAAATTTTCTAAGGAATGGTCCAAATAAAAAATTATACATAAAAAAATCATAGGACTCTAATTTAATAGATTAAATATATTGTTTACATATTTACACCTTTGGTCCTAATAGTTAATATTTTCTCATATTTCTATTTTTTCGTGTATGTAAGCAAAAAGGTGATAACAAAGACATAACAGCTTTGGATTACTTAAAATTGTATGATTTAAATATAAAATCACTAAAACAGATCAGGTTATCTAATCCATTACAACCAAAATGTTATAAATGTTTACAATATGTGCATATGAACTAAATACTTATAAATCATGTATTGTTGTAGTATACACATTTTGGATAGTGTAAACATCAAAAAACTATTTAAAATATAAAGCTTTGTAAGAAGTATAAATTATATTGTATATTTCATAATATCAGCCCATATAATTCTCGATTGATCATCACATTTTTAATGGGTTTTGGAAAAATGAAGTAAAGAAAGTTCGGCTGAGATTTTATTTAATTTATCTAATAATTAAGATTGAGTGGTACAAGTTGTTAATTATTAAAAAAAATTGAGTTAAGTATTAGTTGTGAAATATTAACAGATTAGATTCCTACATAAAAACCCTAACATTTAAAAACCATTAAATTAAAGCTTTAGTTAATATGTTGAGAGGTTGACAAAAAAAAATTAATATGTTGAGAGAGACAGAGATATTTAATTAGATGAGAGATTAAATCAACGGTTGGAAATCAATGATGAGAGGAGAGATAGCGCGTGGGATATGAGTTGATGGCAACCCTAAACTGATAGTGTAGGACAATGAATGATATTAACACGTGTTGATTCCTGGATGGTAAGGTTTGATAAATCCACCTGATTTTTATTTATTTTAATTGTTTTACTTTTCTAATCGAGTTCATGGAATCATGTGACCTAACCTTAACTAGGTGAAGGCCCGTACCATTTTCTCAACTTACTGAACTACCCCTGTGATTGGTGAAAAATGTAGAGTAAAACATACACTTTTTGTGTTTCGTTAATGGTGTGATGATATCTAAATTCTGACTGTTAGACTTGTTATCTTTTTCCCCATTTATAGTCCTATGTATTTTTGATATTATAAAAAAATGATAACAGTCTCATAATTTAGTGTTTGTTGTTTGAGTTTGCCAAACACTACTATGTTGATAACTTTAGTTTGGTATAAGAGTTTTGAAGAAAACATTAATGGATAAAATAAACATAGTTTTGAATATAGGTTATAGTATATTTTGGTTATCTTATAGGGTTCGTCCGATGTAAGCGATCATGTCTGACTAAAACTTTTAGTCCTTTTTGTTTGGAAACGTAATACTAATAGCTTTATTTTGGCTGGTAAGTAGGTGATGGAGACAAAGGTACGATTCAATTAGAAAACTAAACATAGCATTATTATTCTGTTTGGTTAAAAAAGCTTCATTTCTCTGATTTGCAAGTTGAATCATCACTAGTTTGATTTTAGAAGTTTGATTTTAGAAGCATTCCAAGCAAATTTGTATGTGTTTCTATTAGCCCTTATTAAATAGGGCTCCAGATTCTGATAGTTTGTTTTGCTTCAATTTCGGTAAAATAAAGAATTTACTGGTTAACTTACGACAATCAAAATTAGTTAGAAAAGGGTATCTAGAGGACAAGAGAGTAAGCCAAGTACGTATTCACTTCTTATCAGCTCTGGTCATACATTTCAATGTAAGATGACGACAACTGATAAAGATGTTGTGGACTAAACCAGAGAAACTAAAGTACATTCAACTATCTAATTATTTACTGATGTCATACCAGTGATCTAATATTCCTTCGTGTTTATTTAAGAAATAAAAAATACCCAGACAACTTGAAATATTCCTCATCCATAAATAATATGTGGTGGATTTACAAGGTTATGAGACAAAACAGTGGTACTATTTTAAAAAAAATACATTTCAAGAAAATAAAGTCATCATTCTTGAAGTCTCTTTAAGGTATTTCTATCCGGAGGAAAACAGAAAACCTCGAAGGCATACTATAATTTAATGATAGGACGTGAGGTCTTGTAAGATATATAATCTCGTATCGTATCGCATAATAGATTTCTACGTCTAAAGCATATACATTATAATAAAAAAATGGTCAATATGTAAGAGAGAAGCACTTGGAATACTCTTTATCGCTTTGGGATCTTATGCCCTGGAGCACACACATGACCCAACAAGGATAGATATACATCGATGAGATCATGAGAGCCAACGGTTATAATGAGTTCTCAGAATCAAAAATGCTATATTCTTCGATGATGCTAAAGAAACGGTGATGATCGATGGGGACCAAACATCAACTTGCAAATTTGCGATGCAAACTGTAGAACAAATAAATGCCACGTGAAACCCTACACGACAGCTAAGTTGCGAAGTACTATTAGTGATGTGGTCCATTAGGCGTGGGGTTGAATCGGACGATTATAAGACGGTGTCATGGAGGGGAATAAGAACCGTCTGATTAAGCTTCTAAAAATAGACAGACATGGTCCATGTCAAGACGTAAATGGAATGGGACCTCATTGCCAAAAACAGAAAGATGGGGATATATTCAAATAGGTCACTTCTTGGGTTTACTGAGTGGGTTTTCTAAAAGTTTTTGGGGACCAGTCTATTGTATAGTAAGTTACTATAGTCTTGGACTCATCGTCATTATGTATAAAATAAAAGGTCTTTTTTTTTTAAATAAAAGGTTTCAGCTTCCAAGAAATTAAAATGATCAAATTTGTGTAACTAAACTTGATTTGGTTAACGATTTTTTTTTTACAAACGGAGAATTGTTGTGTTACTTACATTTACTTTTAAATTTCAGAAACAAACAGATGTATGGATCTTTGACTCTTTGTACTATACTAACGTAGAGATTTAAGACATCGAAGATGTAAGAAACATTTACCTTCCAAGACACATTATGAGTTATCAATTACACATAAAGACACATTGGGTCAAGAGAGCACTTTCTTATGCTCATTTGTCTGAATTGCCCTTCAACTAGAGAGAAGGTGTCGGTAACATTTGTCAAAATTCTTTTCAATATTCTCTATAATTAATTCCATTCAACTTTCACCTTTTGGTTTCATATTTCTTAATTCCCTAAACTCAATCTTGCCTCAATCTATCGTCATCTTCATCTCTCATCTTTCGTATCCTTCTAAAGCTTCTTCTTCTTCACAAAATTTGTAGATTTTTTTATAATTCTAAATCACTAATTTCTGTTTGTCGCTTTATCTTTCACTACTTACTGTTTTAAATCTGGAAATCATGGAAACCTCAGATTGAGGCTAAGGAAAATCTATTATGAAATCTCAGATTGGGAAATTCCAGATCTTTACCGAATATATCCAAGGTTTGCTTTTAACTGAACTATGAGAATTTCATATACATATTTTTTTCCCTCTTTCATACTTGTTTCTAATTGATATACAAGAAGATAAGAAATAGATAAAAATTTGATTTTCTTCTTAAGCATACATAGAAGCCTATGTCTCTCCTGCAACATTTGATTCACATGTCGCCCATGCTTTTCATGTCCAACAATTTCCTTGTCCACAAATGGGCTATCCATAAAGCTGTCGTCCATGAATTTCATGTCCACCAAGCTCGTATCCATCCATATCCTCCCCATCGTTCTCTTACCCACCAATCTCATATCTGCATCTCTCTTGTATATCAATTTTTGGATATGACTTAACTATGTGTGTGAGGTAACTATTATCTAAACGGTGGTATATTTTGAGTTAAGTGTGACTTCTCCCTGTTTGTAAGCAAATAAGGGTTTGGAAGATAGTCTCTTGTTGTTGCATCTGTTGCTAATGTTGTTCAGACATGAACTATGGAGTTCACTTCCAAGGTATTACTTTTATTACTCTGTTCTTTCATGTGCTTGATTGGCCTATGTTGTATCCATTAACTATTGAAACCAATGTTACATTTGAAGTTAAGTTGGTAGCTTCCATGTTTGGTATCTAATTGGCACTATACAAAAGTCTGGGACAGTTCACAATATTCAATATGCTGCTCAACTCCACAGATCTGTCTCCCACAATCTTCCTGTCCACGCCTTTGTCGAAGGCATCCACGTACACACATCCCCTGTCCACAACTCGTCTATCTCCAACTTCGCAGTCCACACCTCTCTTATCCACACACACACCTAGACTAGGAAAAACTTCATCAATATATGTTTTGTTGTATCAAGAACTACTTCATCAGTGTTAAATTGTTTTGAGCATGTTGTCCTAAATGATTATTTGTTGTTTTTCTCTTTTAAAGGAACTAATCAGTGTGTCTTTCTTTTCAATGTTATTGTTTTAAATGGTTAGTTGTTTTAGTAGATCATGGTCATTATCTATATGAACCAACATACACTTCCACATACACACCATCCATAACTAGCACCATCCATAACTCATTCTTTCAAATTGCACATACACTTCCACATACGCACCATCCATAACTAACACCGTCCATCACTCATTCTTTCGAATTGCACCGTCACAATACATTCTTTCAAATTGCAGTGTCCACAATATATTGTCCACGATAGTGTGTCCACTTAAATTTATTATATATGAAAGAAAAGTTTGATCATCTTTTTATGAAAATGATGAACTTATAATCCACTAAAACCATCCACAAGACTTCGTCCATGAAATCTAGTCTACGAAACTCTTGTAAGATTAAAAACCTCGTCCACGAAAATTTGTCCATGAAGCCTCGTCCACACGTTCACATATCTTCCATCCACGACTGCACCATCCAACATAAAACCCATTAGCTGTATCCAATATACCTTTACATTTATTACAACTGAACTGTAATATAGTTACAAAGAAAGAAACAAGACTTCTAAAAAGCTAACACTATCTTTACAATAACCAAGGGTAGTTCTGGACAATAAAGGACAGCTGGCGGGATAAAGTGGAAGGAATGTGTGCCAAATTCACATTGTGTCTTCCACCGAGAAACAAACACACAATGTGTCTTCTTGTGTAACTGTCTCAAGATGTAATTCGTCAATTCATGTGAAACGTCATCATGAGTCTCCATAAGTTTGTGTATGTTTTATAGTGTGAAGTCAAGTCTGAATGCAAGAGTAAAGACAGAGAATGAGAAATGTGAACTGAGACTTGTAAATACCTTTAATAATACAACCTTGCCTGCATTCTCTGTAAAACATACACAAACTCTTTAGGGGTCACCTTCGATACAACAGATGTATGGATCTTTGACTCTTTGTCATTACATTTTTGATACGAAAGGCAACATGGAAAGCTATTTAGGGGTCACCTTCGATAGCCTCTCTTTTTTTCTTTTTTGTGAACACATCATCTTTGGATAGCCATGAATGAGAAGAAGAAGGTACAGGTCCAAAAATCTTCATTTCTTTTCACATTGAATCAAAATTTTATTCAAGTCAATGGACTTATAAAAGTTGTATTCAAGCTTATTCAATTTTTTACTCAGTCCATTTAGCTTATATAAGAATTGGTTCCAACACCTTGCTCTTGCACCAACAATTTATTATAAGAAAGTTCCACATCTTTTTTTTCATGTCATTTCTCTTTTCTTCACCTTTGAGATTTTTCACTTGATCGTTTCAGTTCTTGGCAAAACGATTCCGTAGATATCACCTTGGTTTGGTTTAGATATTTTTCCAACGTTTTTTCTAGAGTGACAAATGCTTTTTTTAGTCTGTTCTCATATCTCAGATTACAACAGCAGCTGCATTACTTGTTAATTGTCTCAGATCCCTAAGAGTAAGTACATGAGGTCATTTTTTCACTTCCGACTGCATACAGTTCGCTGGCCACAGACATCAGCGATGACAAACCTTTTGTAATACACGATAACTTCTTCTTTTCTGTTAGTTTGCATTAAGAAACAAGACATCTGGAAAAACTGGTGTGAGTTATATTTTCTATCCGCTTTACACTAATGTTCATTGTTAAATTATATGCTCACACAAAAGTCTCTTACCCTTACTACATAACACAAAATGGGAGTCAAAAAGATTTTGGAGCTGGAAGCGTGTATACTGTACTTAACAGAAACTGCAAATATAGAAGCTCAGAAGGGAATATGTATATATCTAGATGTACTACAGATTTTAGTGTGACAGTGTCGGAGATAAGGCGAATAAAATTTTCTTCAAAATATCATTGAATTATAGAAGGGCATAATAAAAAATACACATAAACGAATGCACTCAAGGCATAGATTTAGAGAGAGAGAAGTACTCATATCATGTAGTCTAAGAGGGGAAGAGAAAGTTTTAATATAAAAAGTCAAAAAAACTTGTAGAAATATCAAATAGAGTTGGCGTCACATGGTAACCAATACCACATGTAATTATTCACACTTGGTCCTGCTTTCATTCCATGATCTTGCTGCCCCTGGTACCTGCGGCTCCATCGTTACATAAAGTTTTACTTAATATATGCTAAAAATATCTTATACGTAGAGATCAAAATTAATCATATAAAGTAATAGTTAGTTACCCGATTTGAAGAATGGGCTCGCATTCCAAAGGGTGGAAGAAAGCATGATGAAAGTGCTGCTGTTGATCATGACGACCGTAGTCAACATGATCTTCTTGGATCGGGTTGAGTTGAGTGGCATCTGATATCCATCAGCTAACTGTCACGAGCACGTACTTGTTAGTGGATGAATTAATACTTCAGTAATAATAACCATGCGTTCCTGATCTAAATATTCATATATAGAGCTAGTATGTTTGTGTATATACGTTATTTGCTTCAGCATTCAATTTTTTTTATGTTACCTTACTCTGGAGATCATTGATCTGGTCGAGCATGAGCTGTGTCTGAAAAAATTGATATAGCGTCTTAATTTGATATAGTGAGTAGATAGTTTCGTATATGATGAGAGAAATGGAAGACGTAGTACCCGGAGAGCTCTGATCTTCTTCAAAGAAGAATCAAGCCGTCTCTCAAGTGACTCAAGCTCCTTTGTACTCAGAGGTCCAAGATCTTCTCCCAATAGATTCCTATAATATTTCAAGACAAAAGTCTTCATGAATTTTTAAAAGAAGCAGTAGCTTAAAATGAACCGATTAATTGGGCTCTCAGCAAGGCGTCGTAACGCTCCTTAAGCTTGAGATACTCACTCCTGTTAGCTTCTAAGTTCCTACTCGCCAAAAAAAGTTTACCATTATTGGATTTGAATTAACCAAACCAATTCATGTTTTTGATTAAGCAGAAAAAAAAAGAAAGAGAAGGAAGAGGTACAACTGCTAAGGCCTCATCTCTTGAAGGCACATTGGGCTTTGGAGGTCCATATTTGCACTTTTGGTACCTCTCAAGTGTCCGAATCATGCTGCATCACATCAAAATTGTCATTATTAGTTACTCAAGTATCAAATTTAACTTCTGTAGTCTGAAAATAATCAGATTAAAAATCAATGGACGAAAACTGGGGGTGTTTCCTAGGGTTCACAGAAAAATCTGGGACATTTCAGAGAAGATCTACAGAACCAACTTAAAGAGGGATGGATCTGAAGTAAAGATCAAATAGATATAAGAAGAAGAATTTGACATAGCTAGTTGAAAATATGCACAAACTTTGTAGCGACATTGGATTCAATACAGTCCATAAATTCAAGTTTTATTTGCTCAAGTTCAATTGTGAAAAAAAAACATTTACAGTTTTCAGACTATATACTCACAGAGTAAATCTACATTATAATAAGGCACTTTACTCACGCCTCAACGCGCCACGTCAGCGTCAGGTAGGTCTTATTTAAAAGAGCAAAGTTAGTCACTTATATATTTTATGAAGCATTGTAATTGTTTCTGAAAGGGATGCAATTGTTAATTACATTTAGAACGATTGCTTTGTAGCAGCTTTTTGATAACACATAATTTTAGGGCTTGTATTATCTGACCACAATTTTAATCATTTGTAGATAAATATTACATATTTTCAAGCTAAATTGAAACTTTCTTTTTGCATCAATATTTTTCTATTGAGATGACACAACTATCTAACCTAATAATTGTAAAAAGACACTAATAAGATATTTTAACTATTTAAAAAAAATCCAAAAGTTGCATATTGGAAAAACAAAACTAATCTCAGTTTTTATGTAAAGACACAACCTTTCAATATTGGGATTCACAATATTTGGAATTAATTGGGATTACTATTATTAGTAGATTATTATATTTTATTTGGCTGGAAAAGTCGTATCAGCCTCTCTTTTTTATCATTCATTGGATTAATTTGAAAACATGAGATTTTTTGCACAAATAGTCGGCAAAGATCACGGTCCTTCCGGAGCCAAATGATTTTAAAAAATGAGAAAATGGAAAATCTAAATTTAAGTCAAAAATCTCATTGAAGAAACCAAATCATATGTCCTGATGATAGCAGCCACTGGGAAGGAGTGCACCGATCTTAAAACAACGGATATAAACAAGTCAAGGTAGCTTGTTTGTGGACTTGAAGAATTTTTCTATCCAAAGAATCAAAGAACCAATTTGGCAGACCTCAAAGCTCACAAGACGTTAAGTCGGTACTTCCATTGGCTCCAGCCATATCGTAACACAAATAACAGCCTCCTTCATGTATGTATTTTTGTGGCTATATTTTTTAAGTAAAATATTAAGCTGCTATATTTGTTTACGTTTTAAGTTTGGTTCCGGTTCCAAAATAAAAAACAGTGTTTTTAAAACCATGACCGCATTCGATCGTGAAACAGTCATGTAGTCAAATTTGATCTTGAAACTATTGAACCAAACAAAAATCATTAAATCAAAATTCACAAATTAGATGAATAAAAAATATTTAATATTTCCAATGCTTTATATTTCATATTTATTAATATTTTTATTATTTACCACACTATATAATAATATTTTGAATAATTTTGAATCGTTATTTAAATAATTATTCTCTTTAGCTTCCGGTCTAATTTAAAACACAAAAAAGGTCGAGGTACCCGCAATTCTGAGTGATGGGTTGGTAACTAGATGCAAATGTACAGCGCTAACTTTGGTCAGGGAAACAAGTCATTTTCTACATGTTAGAATGGTGTGGTGGCAAGCAGTGCCGGATGAAGCATGGGGTTCCAGCTGCACAAGAATAACTATATAATCGGCCACAAAATTTCCTAATGACTTTAGCTTAGCGGTTTTGAGGCAAAATTCTACTGTGAGAGAGGCTGGGTTCAACTCCACCTTAACGCATTTATATTATTCCGGCCTTTATTTGATTTTTGGCTTGTAGCCTCCAAATGTATAGGACCGGCTCTGGTGGCAAGTGATGCATTTTTGCACGATAGCATTTAGTTTTAGTTTGCACTCAGCCTGGACTCTCGTATTCATTAATTACTATATTCATGCATGCCTGAACTGATAGTGAAAGCTATAAGGATCAAAGTGTGTTCAGTCATGGAGTTGGTATTCGAGAGACAGTGCAAGATGCTCGTTTCTACGGATGTCCCTTTCATTTGTGTTGTCGAGTGATTCGTCTTCTCCAATAGCCACATCCAACATGCATGGCAACTTAAAAAAAAAAAAATGGCAACATTTACACCACTCATATTACATCATGACTTCTCTACAACTTATTTCATCTTACTCTTCAAACCATTAACTTATTCCATTATTCTGGAACACTGTGTATAAACCTTGGTAACACCTAATTAATAGCATATTATTAGGACATATTATTCACGTAATAAGAATAGTATCCTTGATATTACCATCCACCATCAACAGAAATTGATATGCCATCAAGTAATCACATCAAGGTTAAAAAGGGAGTCAAATAGTTGCAAACCATTAGACATTAATAAAAGAGAAAGCTTAAGTCCACTTGTGATTTCGTTGAATTGAATAATCAAAAATACATTTGGCAGAATAGCCTTTCGCTTAACACAAAACAATCACCGATTTGCCCAAAGACGCAACCTTTGGGAGACATCAAAAGGCTCAACCCTTTCGGAACAACTGTCCTTAAAACTCTTCGTCCCTCGTATCTCTCGTAAACGCATCAATCGCGAGATTTACAATTTTCGTTTGTTAACTCAATTCGAACATGTCATCGTTTTCAACGTCTCTCTCCTCCTCGTCCCCTTTCTTATCAAATCATTCTTCGCTCATCAACAGCGACCCATCACGACGCTCACTCTCATTCCCTCAGGGGATAAACCTAGATGACCTCTGTGTTAGATCTAAGAGGAAGCTCGTCCAGAGCGCTGTTGCAGTGGGAGATGGTAAGTTTGATTTGATTTGATTCTCTGCGTGCCCTTTACTTTTCCTCTTTTGGGTTTGCTTCTTTGTGCATTTGATTTACGGGTATAGCATAAAGCTTGAAACTTTTGACTCTATATAGGCTTTGGTTTCTGTACTATTCTCCGACTCTTCTTGATGCGATTACCATTGGTTTTAGGCTCAGTTATCACCAAGTCAAGCTCAGCTGAGATAAAGACCGGACCTTTATCGATTCCGTCACAAGAAGCAGCAGACAAGCTTGTGATAGAGTCTAACGGCGGCGAACAGCAGTCAACGGTTAGTATAACGGTGGTGGGAGCTTCTGGTGATCTTGCCAAGAAGAAGATATTCCCAGCTCTCTTCGCACTCTACTATGAAGGCTGTCTTCCTGAGGTATTAAAAAAAACTTCCTTTCTTTCTGATATGATTCTTTATATTGATTGAATGTGGTAAGTGCAGACCATTTGATTTTCTTTTTTTGGTTCGTTGCAGCATTTTACGATATACGGGTATGCAAGGAGTAAGATGACAGATGCTGAACTTAGAGACATGGTCAGCAAAACACTGACTTGTAGAATTGATAAGAGGTGTGAATGATTCTTCTACTTTTGGAGATTTCCTTATGATAAAAACTACCAGGACATTGGTCTTTATGATTCTTTTTTTTTCTTCACTTTGGTGCTTTGCCAGAGATGGTTTGTTTAAGCTGCATCCTTTCATCTGATATTTTTTCAGGGAAAACTGCGGTGAGAAGATGGAAGAGTTTCTCAAGCGATGTTTTTACCATACGGGTCAGTATGATTCTCAGGAACATTTTGTTACTCTGGACAAGAAGCTCAAGGAACATGAGGTACTTGATGTTTATCCTCTTCTAATTTACTTCTTCGTGATTCCCCTTGCAACCACATTGCATCATTGTTTTCTGAAGGCTAGGCAGGTTATAGGCATTACTTAGGTAGGTAGGTAGGTGATATGATGTAGATTATGGGACCTAGACACTGATGTGTGTTATTGTTTCGTGTAAGATTAGTAAAAACTAGAAAAGCTTTATGTTCTTATTTATTTATCTTAGATGTACTTATCCGTCACATCATTATTCACAGGGTGGAAGACTCTCGAACCGCCTTTTCTATCTTTCAATCCCTCCAAATATCTTTGTGGACGCTGTGAAATGTGCAAGCTCTTCTGCTTCATCTATCAGTGGATGGACTAGGGTCATTGTTGAGAAGCCTTTTGGCCGAGATTCCAAAACCTCCGCTGCTTTAACAAAGTCCCTTAAGCAGTACCTTGAGGAAGACCAAATATTTAGGTGGAGATATTGTACTCAAGTTATTGTGAATCTGTCAATCAGTAACGATGGTTTTGGATTAGCTAGCTAATATGGAAAGTTGATATTTTACAGGATCGACCATTACTTAGGAAAGGAGCTAGTTGAGAACTTGTCGGTTCTTCGATTCTCAAACCTTATATTTGAACCTCTATGGTCAAGGCAGTACATACAGAACGTGCAGTTCATATTCTCTGAAGATTTCGGCACTGAAGGGCGTGGAGGGTAACTGTTCTTGTCCTTTGTCTGACTTCTAATGTCTCCTTACGTGTTGAAGCCTTATGTTTTGACACTCTTTATCTTCAGGTACTTCGATCATTACGGAATAATAAGAGATATAATGCAGAATCATCTCCTTCAGATACTAGCTCTTTTCGCCATGGAAACACCTGTTAGCTTAGATGCAGAGGATATCAGAAATGAAAAGGTAAAGGTTCTACGTTCAATGAGGCCAATACAACTTGAAGATGTGGTGATAGGACAGTATAAGAGCACCACCAAAGGAGGAGTCACTTATCCAGGCTATACTGATGACAAAACTGTCCCAAAAGATAGCCTGACACCCACATTTGCAGCTGCTGCACTCTTCATCGACAATGCTAGATGGGACGGTGTTCCTTTTCTAATGAAAGCTGGGAAAGCATTACACACCCGGAGGTAACCAAAACTTTTTGGAAGTTTTTTTATTTTCTTCAACACGTTAATATACTAACACACTTATTGTTACAGTGCGGAGATAAGAGTGCAGTTCAGGCATGTGCCTGGAAATTTATATAACCGGAACTCTGGTGGTACTAATCTTGACCGGACCACAAATGAGCTTGTCATCCGTGTCCAACCAGATGAAGGCATCTATTTGAAAATCAACAACAAGGTCCCTGGTTTGGGAATGAGACTAGATCAGAGTAACTTGAACCTTCTCTATTCAGCAAGGTGAGTTTAGAGGACACAGAAAGGAACCCGCAGCTCTATTTGCCTACTTTACATGGTTTCATTTACCCTTTTTGCTTTGTTGAAGGTATTCAAAGGAGATCCCAGATGCATATGAGAGGTTGTTGCTGGATGCAATCGAAGGTGAACGAAGGTTGTTCATAAGAAGCGATGAACTTGACGCTGCTTGGGCGCTTTTCACTCCACTGCTCAAAGAGATTGAAGAAAAGAAGACGATACCAGAGTTCTATCCTTACGGCAGTCGTGGTCCAGTTGGTGCTCATTATTTAGCTGCAAAACACAATGTCCAATGGGGAGACCTTAGTCTCGACCAGTGAAAGTGTGAAAGAGTTCATTAATCAACCCTTTTCTTTGTTCCATAGATCCACGTCTGAGGATTCTCATTGATTTGTTGTTGGAAACAATAAAACAAAATTTCTTGAATAATAAGCAAGGGTTTTCTCTTTCTACCCTTTTTGTGAGTTTACTAGCGTTAGGAACAGCAAACGAAATCAATAGACCAGAAAATATATCGTAGCCTCTACTAAGGCTTGAGCAACAACAAGAAAGAAATAATAGCAGTAGTTAGAGCCTATGTTCTTCTTGCTCTTGGCCGTCACCTGAAGTACCTTCAGGCCAATCCAGGAACTTATAATGCAGAAGAGACGAAGGTAGATACGTCTGAGCTGCTGCAGAAGTAGGGTCATCAGGAGGATATATATACTCTTTCCCATACCCAAGTTCCTTCATTAACTTGGTCGGCGCGTTCCTCAGATGTACAGGCACCCCTTCATTCTGACCAACCGAGTCCTTCACCACCTTCCTTGCCGCTCCTATTGCTCTGTAAACAGCAATTGATTTAGGAGCCAGCGCCAAGTAAGCAGCGCACTGAGCAAGAATCACATTGCACTCCGGCATACCCAAAAAATGCGAGGCTTGATAGCAAGCAACCGCCTGAGTAAGAGCTGAAGGGTCGGCAAGCCCAACGTCCTCGCTTGCAAACCTTATAAGCCTCCTCGCAATGTAAAGCGGCTCTTCACCACCTTCAAGCATTCTAGCTAGCCAGTAGATTGCAGCGTTAGCATCTCCTCCTCGCATAGACTTGTGCAGCGCGCTTATGAGATTGTAATGTTGATCCCCTGCCTTGTCATACGCCAAATGTTTGCTCTGAAGAGCCTCTTTAGCATCATCAAGAGACACAACAGCAGCAACACCAACACCAACACCATCTCCCCCTCGAGCAGTGGCCATGGTAGCTGAGATTTCCAAGGCGTTCAACGCAACACGTGCATCACCATCGCAGTTGTTAGCCAAGAACTCAACAAAAGAATCATCAACCTCAACGTTACTGGACAGTCCTCTAACGGAATCATCATCTACAGCTCGTTTAAGAAGAGTCTCAACATGATTAGGTTTCAAGGGATTGAGAGTGAGAACTCTACAACGAGAGAGCAAAGGAGTGATCAAATGAAAAGAAGGGTTCTCAGTAGTGGCGCCAATGAAGAGGATGCTACCATCTTCAATAACAGGCAGGAAGGAGTCTTGCTGTGACTTGTTAAAGCGATGAACTTCGTCCATAAACAACACAGTCCTCTTCTTACCTTCTAGGTTAAGCTTCTTGGCGGTTTCAACGGCGTCTCTCACGTCCTTGACGCCGCTAGTAACTGCGGAAAGGGAGACGAAGCGGTACTGAGAAGGATCCTTGCAGGAGTTGATGAGAGATTTGGCGATGGAGGTTTTGCCGGTGCCAGGTGGGCCCCAGAAGATGATGGAAGGGAGGCGGTTGGAGTCAACGGCGGAGCGGAGGAGGGAAGAGGGAGAGAGGAGGTGGTCTTGGCCTACCACGTCGTCGAGAGTGCGAGGACGCATACGCTCAGATAGAGGCTGGTGTTGGCGGTGGCGGTGGGTGGAGGGTGGTGGTGAGAGCTTGAGGCGTTTGTTGGAATCGCCGACGGGGGTTAGGGTTTTGGAATTGGGGCGGAGGAAACGGTCGAGTTTGGGTTGTGACGTGGCGGTGGTGGTTTGGAGGGGAGGGCGGTGGGAGAGGATCCAGTCGGTGGCTTTTTGGATGGAGTCTCCGCCGGTGGCGGTTAAAGCTTCGGCGGCTAAGTCGCTGGAGAAACCCATGCTTACTAGTTGATCCATCTTCTAAAACTAGTACAGTGGGAAACAGCAGAGCTTGTGTTGAGCATTAAAAGTACTTTTAGGACTTTAACTAAACAACCCCTGTTTTGTTCTGCATTAGGTAAAAAGATACTTTTATAAGATTCATTGGGTTTCTTGGAAGAAGCTGTGTATCTCTAAAGAGAATGGTGGTCTGGGATTCCGGGACATTAAGGATTTCAATCAGGCTCTCTTAGCTAAGCAGGCGTGGAGAGTACTTAACGATCCCAACAGCCTTATATCCCGTATCTATAAAGGAAGATATTTTGCAAGATCAAGTTTTCTGGAATGTGGTAAGGGCTATCGACCTTCTTATGCGTGGAGGAGTATATTGTTTGGGAGAGAGTTGCTCAGTCGAGGTCTAATCAGGTCTATTGGGAATGGTACAGCCACTTATGTATGGTCTCACAACTGGATCATGGACAACGGGCCAAGAAGACCTATCAACAAGCAAAGAGACACTGATGTGAACTTACGGGTCGCAGCTTTAATGGGGAGTGATGGGCAATGGGATGTGAATAAATTACAGCTTTTGTTTCCGGAAAATGAGGTCAACCGAATCCTTCAAATGCAGATTGGAAATGTTGCTGATAGAGATATATGGGCGTATACCTCACAAGGAGCATATACGGTGAAGAGTGGTTATGTTTTAGCCTCGAAGATGAAAGAGGCTGAAGCTGTTCATGTATTGGAATCAACACCTGGTATTCTGGAACTTAAGAGACACATTTGGATAGTCCCAACGATTCCTAAGATAAGGAATTTCCTATGGCGCGCTGTTTCTGGTGCCCTTGCAGTAACAAAGAGGCTGAACACTCGAGGTCTAGATCTTGACACAAGGTGCAAAGTCTGTAAGTCGGCGGTAGAGACCATTGAGCATGTGCTTTTTAAATGTACGATGGCACATGATGCGTGGTCTATTGTAGGCCTCCAGCCCCTCCCTTCTCAAATGCAACTCTCACTGGTGGAATTACTGAATATGTATCTGCAGAAGATGTCAGATGAGACAGTGCCGGTATTGCAGAGGCAAGCCATCCCATGGATTCTATGGACGATCTGGAAAAACAGGAACATGCTCTTATATGCTGACACACAGGAATCTCTAATCATTCAAATTCAAAAAGCGGTTGAAGAGGCAAGCCTCTAGAAGGAGCTGAATATACTGCAACCAACTCCTACGTCCGTAAATGGTTTGAATGAAGAAACGAAGAAATGGGATCCACCTCTTCCAGGCTATGTCAAATGCAACATACACGCAAACTGGAGAAACGCAAAGCTACATAGTGGAGTATCTTTCATTGTTCGTGATCAGAGTGGCAATGTCCTCCATCATGCTAGAGATGCTAACACTTTCTCTCCGAACAGAGCAACGGCTGAGCTTCGTGTCTGGTATGGACCTTACAAAGTTTAAAGGATTTGGGTTATCAGGATGTTGTGATTGGTTCAGATTTTCGAGAGCTCATTGAAGCAATAAAGAAGCCATTAGAATGGCCTCTGTTCAGAATGCTTCTTCAGAAGATTGACACTTTCTGTGGTCTGTTCCGTTCGGTAGCTTTTGAGTTGGAGTCGGTTTCTTCGAATCAGACAGCAAGAGAGATTGCAAAGAGTGTTCTTCGAGATGGCCGTTTTCAATCTTATTTGGCCTTAGGAGGACCTGCGTGGCTTCACCAAAGGATTTTAAGGGATGCACTGTTGATTAGCTCATAGATCTTTTTCAAGGTTGAGCTTGTTGCTTTGTTTCTTTTTTATTTGGTTTTTGTGGCTTTGTTACCCCCCTTGACACTACCTTTCTAATGAAGAAGTTAAAAAAAAAAAAAAAAAACTATAACTCTGTTTTGTTTTGCAATTCTGGATAAAAAAAAAATTAATCTATTTTAGAATGTAACACATTGCTTTTGCTAATATCATGCTGCATACGAACCTCAAAGATCAGATCATTTAACTTAGGCCATATCAAACACATTTCAAGATGTCTTGTAGCTGAAACTACTATAGGTCAACATTTTGATTTGCGATTTCTACATCTAACCAAACATTGTTCACCTGTTTCAACTTCTCAGACCTGGTCGGACCACCACGACCCAGCGTGTGATCTTGTGAAGGAGAATAAGTCCTTTAATGGTGTTGACCAAGTCTTTCGTGATGTAATTTTGGAACCAAGAAGAACTGGATCAAGCTGCCTCCCTTTCTTCTTCCCACCGCCTTTGTTTCCCTCGCTTGGATCAGAAGATGACTCTGCTGCTGCCACTTTCTTCATGTTGCTACTACTCTTCTTCAACATCTCACTAAACGTGCCTCTGACCCCTCTGTTTCCCACTGCTGCTCCTGTTTCCCGTCTCCCAACATATATGATCCGCGAGCTAAAAGATACCACCTTCAATTTCACTATAAGAAATCGATGTCTTGTTAGCTGCACCAGACATATGTTCGAGCCATCCCTCATGTGATGATGAAGAATGGGACGAGAGAGGCCTTTTCAACACATTTATAGAACTATGAACTGTTTGGGACTTTGTAAACAGGTACCGCAACAGGAGACAGAAGCCATAGGAAGGCTTGGGAACGTATTGGAGCGAGACATGAGAGATATAGAAATCATGGTGTCCGAAGATACAGAAATGACTCAATAAGGCTTAGCTTTAGACTTTAACATGTACGTACGTAATAGTATCTGAGCTATAATTAATAAAATCATGTGAATTATTTTGATTAAAGTCTTTGGAAGAGATATCCTTATTTTGTTTCACAAACATGCGTGGTAAGATATGAAGCTCAAAGTTACAAAGGTTGGAAATCAAATTCGGTTTCCTAAAATAGAGGGTACTCTTCGGACATGATTAAGAGGATAAGAGCAGACCAGCCGGTGAAGACACGTCCACCTTCTCCAGTTCCTTTTGTTTGGTCGTAGTGTTCCCAGATATATCCAGTCTCATCATAGTTTCTAACCACGTTCCTGCATCAACCACACAATATAGGTAAGGCCACATATATACTCTACTCAGACATCTTCAGCTCCAATTCTACCAAACATGCATACCTTATCAGGTTGCTCCTTAGTTCCTCGTAAATGGTTCTTGCCTTGTCCATGTACGGTCCATCCACTGCAGAAGTATTAATTGATGGGTTATATAGAAGTTTTACATCTTTTTTGTTTGTGTAGTGAGGGGATGAGAAATGTACCTATAGAGTAATGGTGCAGGGAAGAAAGAATCATCTAGTTCATGTTCATCCATATTGCACCTCTCCAATATGGAGCTTCGTGCTCAGTGTTATACTTCATGTACAAAGAACTGCATGATGACAAATGAGTGAGTTCTCATGGACTCTCACAGAAGAATGAAATTTCTCAGGTATATGTAGAGACTCACCTACTTTTGCCAAGTGAAAGTAATCCATAGTCACTCCATACGATGCCCCTGTTTGAAATGAGATCGAGTTGTTTCTCGAGGATTGAAGAAGCCTTTCATAAAACAAGCAAAACACATGTGAAGGTTTAGTTTTAGTTCTCCACAAAAGTATTTAGATACTAATGCTAAATATATTTACTCACAGGAGGGATGATTCTAAACATGAAGGGAAAGAAGCTGACGTAACCGATGTGAGGAACCAATCTTAGCTCTGGCTTCCCAAACGTCTCCCTTACAAGCTCTCGTGATACACGACCATCCTCTCCAGTTACCTCTTTCCAGACTAACAGAACCTGGTGAATCAAATAAATAAAAAGATCCAGAAAGTTTTCTATCAAGAAGGTTGATATTAAGGCTTATCTGTGAGATTAATTCATTAAAAGTTCCTTACATCTTCTGTATGATTACCAAAGTCGAGATAAGCCCCAAGATCATGGTCATAGTGCATCTGTAAAAGGAATTAGACCGTGAAGAAGAGATCATGCGAATGAACTATAGCCTTGTAGGCATTTTATAAGAATATAAACCTGATTCAGGAGATTAAAATCTGAGAGCAGCTTGACAGTTGAGCTGTAATCCACCTGCATGATTCATTTCCAAACACATGCAATGAACACATTAGAGAGAATGTGTAATTAACTTTCTTTTAATGTTTTTCTAACCGTTACAGGTCTGCCTTTTTCCCCAAGAAACTCTATGATGGAGTTCATGCAA
Organism: Brassica napus; assembly: GCF_020379485.1. Taxonomy (NCBI): domain Eukaryota; kingdom Viridiplantae; phylum Streptophyta; class Magnoliopsida; order Brassicales; family Brassicaceae; genus Brassica; species Brassica napus. The sequence goes on from NC_063440.1 coordinate 11,189,642, forward strand.
TCTGCTGCAAGATACATCCAGCACCTGAGGTCTACATGCCTCTCATCTTCAGTTGGGTGTGAAGCCCGCGGATAATCATCAAAACCCGAGGAAAGAGACTGCAATAATTTGTGAAAGCTAAAGGTATCTACTAAAGTCTGGCGAGGGCTAAGAATAATAATTAATTTGGTTTAACATTTCTACTGATAATCAAGAAATTGAACCTGAGGGTTTAGTTCCCGATTTGTTAAACTGTCTCTGCCATGCCAATAGTAACTTCCCATCTCCTTCCCTGGTATTTAGTCAAGTCATAAGTAACACATCATATACCAAATAGTTAAACGTAGGATAAAGTCACACAATAGTACATGTAAGTAGAACGGTACTAGTATACTCATGTTATTAATTACCTTTCTGGGAGGTATTGAACCATTGAAACCATGCATCTAGCCGTACAAAAGCTAGGTCAAGGAATGACAATATTTCATCTCTTTCTTCCTTGTTAAATTTCTCTGCCCTTATCCCATTTATCAGGTCTGGAAAAATATAAAACACAAAGCAATATCAACATTATCTTTACTTGATTTTGAAAACCTTGTTCTCATTTCCTCAATCATGACGTTAAGTTTCTTACCGCGTATCACCAAAAGTAGTGTAGGTGGATTGCCATTACTTGGGATCTGGACAACGTACTGCTTTGGAATCTTACTGCAGCAAGCAAAAACACTTTACTGATATACAACAACAACAAAAATATATAATGATAATGAATCTACTGAAGTTAATAGGAGTATGTATATAACAACCTCAGAGCTTCATCTCCCAAGATTTGCTCACGCGGTATCCATCCATCTATGTTCATCAAGTCTAACCAGTTTCCAAGGATCTCCAAGGTTATACGGAAATCCCAGCGCCTGAAACCATATCCCACATAAGAACAATCCTTAAAGGAACATATCAAGTTCAGCCTATTGAATGATCGATACATAAGTAACATAACAACTAACCAGACCAACAGTTGATGGAAACCTTCGTCCCACAAAAATCCTCTAGGAAATACTGGCCGGCTTGGAACTGCTGTGTACAATTCAGCTGGCCAATATAGCAAGAACTCATCCTCACTTTTAGCCTGCAGCTGAAAAATATTAGACTCTATGAATCTGTTTGTTTTTAATAGGCATGTGCGTTTGGATATTGGGTTCAGGTTCAGGTCGGTTCTCATTGAGTCCGGGTCCTTTGAGTCTTAGAGATTTGGATCCATCTAGGTAATTGTAAATTTCAGTTTGGTTTTTCATTCGGTAATTTTAAGCGTCAAAAAGCAAGAAAAAATGAAAAATCACCTGAGTACTTGTAGGAGCCTGAATTTTTGATTGACCATAGAAGTAACCAATGCCACCAAGCATGTTCCCAATTGCAGCTTTACCAACCATCAAAGTTTCAGAATCAAGCTGTAATTCAGTGAGATGAAGAATGAATTTTCACAAGCAAGACTTAATAGTAAGCTGTCTCCGGTCAAGTATACATCGATCTTAATAAGATCTTAACTATAAAGAGATCATCCATTAAACTAGACCATTTGATGTGCTAAAGATCACCTATTACATTGGTATCTGAAGTTTCAAATTAATAAAAAGAATAGAGTCACACCTTTTCAGAAAGGTGGAAGCATTCCTTGAACTTTGCATCAAATGCTATATGTTTCTCTTCAAGTAGACCAGAGAGTGGTGAACCTACAAAGGTTGCAAAATGTGAACATAGCTCAAAGTAGACATGATAAACTCGTTACAAGCTAAGTGATTATGCGGAAGTTTTATTGTTCAGCAAATGTAAACTGATCTACATCCATGCTTGGAAATAACCAGAAGGATTATAAAAACCTGTAAGACTCATTATACGCTGTTCCACGTCAGAACTTTCTCCTCTTATCCCAGAGACAAAGGCAATATCAATAGTAGACTGAGTCGTTGTTGAAATCTGCATGACGAAATCAGATGGTGATTAGAGATGAAGAATAACACTGAAAACATATCATTGAATCAAATATTGATTACCTGAAAAACATAAATGCTGGAAGAATCCTCTGATGTGTCAGAGAGCTGAAGTCTTCCAGATTTGTTTTCCTAAAAATATACAAGCCAGGAGGGCTACATATAAGCACTGTGATCTTCATAAAGAAAAAATAAAAAAAAAGATACACTAACTTGACCCAAAGTTGAGATATAACCTGTACAGCGAGATTTTTCTGAACAGCATGAGACAGATTGACAATGTCAGGCGTCTTGAAACCGCAATAATGTGTTTCAACATGAGCCTGCAAACGAAAGAGCAGCGGTTATATTGATAGAACAACTGAAAATCCTATGATCTCTAAAAATCACTGCAAATCAAAAAGTTACCTCTGATTTTAAGTGCATCTGCCATTTCCGTACGTCTGCACGTGAACCAGAAGCCAGGAGAGAGCTCTCTTTAAGATCCAATACATTTTTTCCTAAGTTTAGAACATTGCCACCTTCATCAGCTAGATAGAAGAAGAGATGTACGGTTCTCTTTACTTCATCATTCAACCTATGAAGAAAGCAGAGAGACAGTTAACTGAAAATAAGAGTACTATTAGTTGCTTATCAAGTAGTTACTTACCCTTTGTTTATAAGATTGATTCGAACAGACCAATCCCCTCCATAACCAAGGCTTCCCTCTTTAGACTTGACAAAACTTGTCTCCAATATCATATCTTGATCAAGAAGCTCTTGCCTCCCAAAGTCTATACCATTGTGTTCTCTCCAGCCAAATGACGTAAGATTTTGAGAGTTTTCACAGAAATGCCTCATCACATGCTTCCCATCATCATCTTTTTCATCACCGAGCCACATCAAGCCAGCAACAAGAGACTGAGGAGTTCTGCATTATTTAATGCCATCTACAACCTTAGAAGCTTGTACAATAAAGGAACACAGTTTCACATGATATGGGGAATGATTAGCTTCCCTTTGCCTTATAGATCGTAAGATTCTAATGTTGTTTTCCTATTCCAAATTTTTCACATACAAGATCATCTCGGACTAAGAAGATAGACAAAACAAAAAGATCACCTGGCACGAACTCCAAAATAGACCTGTGGACGATAAGTTCCCCAATACAAGCTTTCTTTATGCTCACCTTGAAACTTGGAAACAAGAAGCTCCCAGTTTCAGCTACTAGAAAACAAGAAGAGAAGTAGTAAAGCAAATGAGAAATGGAGAGTATAATAATACCATAGGTAAGTGGGAGAGTTTAGGAGCAGGAAAAGGAGTGATAACACGAGGAATATGATGAAACTCATCAGGTGCAATCTTATGGCTTGCTCCAGTCATCATCATCTGAGGATCGGAGTATATGAAAGCGATGAACAGTGTGCAGAGTAGTTTTCTGGTTTGTGAATGATCTGAGAAAGAGAAGTCTAGCAGGTGGACTTTTAACACCATGGCTCTGGTCTTTGTTTTTTTCAGTTTGCCATTTTTTTACTAGTTTTTGTTTGGGTTGTCACATACATTTTAGTCATTAGTCTTTTTCTATTACCTATTTTTATTTTGAAGGTACTGTCGTGATGGAATAGTGATGTTGACCAAATAAACAAAGAGACTAGGGTTGTCTATTGCTACTACAAATATCTACTGATACGGTATCTGATTCGAGACTAGTAGAAATTTCAGGTCCTACGTGGATTGAATTTATACAAAGACATTTTGTGTTTTTTGGTATCATCATATCAGTGTTATTTGCTAAACAAAATAAAATCAATAAAGCGGAAGAGGAAGCAGATATATATATTAGTGATTTACACTCAGAGACAGTTTCTGAGTTTTAATTACACTGCAGGTCACATAGCACTACTTGGGTAGTTTATTGGAATGAAAGACCATCATGACCCTAAAAAAGCAAACTAGAAACTAATTCTCTCGTTGCTTTTTATTTATAGTTTGTTTTTTGAATTTTGAATAAATTGAATGGTGGACCCAAAACCAAATTTAACTGATTTTAATAATTAGACACTTGCCTTTTACTTTTTGACATAATATTTTTAATCAAGATTTACGATTCCCAGAATGAAAGAGAAGAAAGAAACTTGAGAAATTTACTATCGACAGAAGTTTGTTTTGACGATAGAGATGGTGCCGAAGAAGATGACGACTAGACGGAAACACACAGGAAAGAGAGAGCTGATGGTAAATTCTATCTTTTCGATTTTGTTTTGTTTTAGTCGGTATTTACTTGAATCATGTTTCTTACAATCCGTTTGGTACCGAAAATCAGAGCCTTCGGTTGTGGAAGAACTAGACGAGCGATTGAAACAGAGAGGCGTTTTGCAACTAAGTAAGTTGACATCTTTGATTTTGAAACGAAAGTTATAATCTTTAGTGTGTATTATACTGTTGTGGTGTTTGCGGATCTGACTGTGTCTTACGAGGGAAATTTGTTATTCATGTTTGCTTTTGTTTGTGTAAGAATCTGAGAGTTAAGAAGCATTCTGCCTTTTGCAGGTTAAACATGTGCTTACAAATCTATGCTACATGGGAATTCAGAGTTAGAGATGTTGTTTGAATTTGTATACAATAAATACAAGATTTGTTGGTTATAAAGAAAGAAACTTGGTTGTGGATGGTTGTTTTCTTGTTAGGTAGTGTGTTGTACACTTGTGATGTTTTGGGTATGTTGTACGGTGATTTTATTCGTAAGTAAATAAACTGTGAAACACTATAGTTGTAAAGTAAACAAACTCCATAGTCGCATTTTTGTTTTTATGTACATCATGTTCGTGTACACGAGTACATTTAGTGACCGCATGGATGTGTACGTAATGGCAGTGTACACGGGTACATGTGAAAGAAAGACATTTGTCTTTGTAGGTATAAAGATGAGGAAGTGTGGTTAACGTGAATGAATGGGGTTCTCATTTTCGTGAATGTTAGAACACTCCGTTTTATGTTGTTTTCAGTGAAGGGAGGGAATGTGACACATCAAATGCTACTATAAGAATCTTAGGTTACTTCCGGCCTTCTAAAGCTAAGGTGATTTGTGTGGTAATGCAAGTTATCTACCAATCGATTTGTCTCATCTCATCTAAATCACTCTTGGTGTCAGTCTAAAAGACAAAGGTTCTTTTCGATATTGATATAGGCGTACACATGTACAACATTGTATATTGTTTCACTGAACTATATACAGGCGTACCCATATACAACACATTGTTTGTGTACACATGTACAACATTATATATTATTTGTGTACATATATACTTGAACTATATTTCAATGATAATTTCAATCCCATAAAGCCCAAGCATTTCAAACTGAACAGCTTTGGTACGTTTTAGTGTCAAACGACATCCACTTTCACAAATATACTAATCTAAAAATGGAACACTAGACTAAAATGAAGAAAGTGAAGAATGGACACTAATAGGTTTGGTGTACATAAAAGTTAATGTACTGTAAGAAACACTAATATGTTTAGTGTACATAAAAGTTTTAGATTGATATTGAGAATGGTGTACAAAAAAAGATGAATAATGTTTTGGCGTTGCAATAGCTGATAACATTTATTAACATTTACGTGTACATAATGTACAAGATGATTGACTGTCACGTGTACACTGGTGTACTGATTAACTTTTATGTACATCAGTGCTGGTTAACTCTTATGGACATCACGAATGAACACTGATAGGTTTGGTGTATATAAAAGTTAAAGATTGACACTAAGAACCGGTGTACAAACAAATATGACTCAATAATGTTTTGACGTTGCGATAGTTGATAACATTTATATGTGTATAATGTACACGATGATTGACTGGCCGGCCATGTGTACACAATCTTGGTTCGACATGTACATATGTTTAAAAAAAACAACGTGTACACCTATTGCAAATTTTTACACTTACAACACCGTGAAGCTTATGACCTTTCAGTTCTGTCCAACTCAGCAAAGGAGGACTGTGTGTAAAATTGTGAAGTATAAGATGCGGCGATGGGGATGATTTTTTTTGGAGGTGTCCCATGTGAAGGTGCTATTGTGGATGAACCTTAACTTTGGCGGTGTCCCATGTGAAAGCGCCATGGTGGATGAATTTCTTGATTCTTACAGTCTGGTTTACGGTGGTGGATGAGTCTTCTACATTGCTTTTGCCGTCGACTGTGTTTCCGCCATCGTCTTCGTCATAGTCACCAACAACTCCTCCGTTGTTGTTGCTGTCGTATATACCACCACTAAATCACTTCGGAGATACACCTTGACATATTTCAAAAGATAGATTAAGTAATAGAGATAATGATTAAACACAAGTTTTCTTGAAAAAAGTATATAAAGAAGCATATTTCAATTTAGAAAAACAGAGAATACGGGAGGAGAAAAAATGGAGAATTTGGGAGGAATATGACGAAGAGTAAAGATAAGAGGACCCACTTGGTCTCTGAAGAATCTTGACCATTAGATTAACAAATAAATGAATGACTATAGTTAAATCCCGCCTAAAAATGAAATAGATGTTACATTTAGTTATCATATAACACTTAGTTACAAAGTTATTTAGTTAACTTTTAACCAGAAATTGAGTTTCACTAGACAAAACTACCTTAGTAGTGATAACTGCCTCATTGTGTTAATAAAACTCATAAACTGCCTCTAGGTGTAATTCTTTCATATATATATATATATGGTGCAAGTTGAATATGAAACTTGTTGTTGACTCTGTTTTGAACTCCCACGTTATCAGAGACAGAGCTTTGAGGGAATGCTAAAATTCAAACTTGGGTTGGGTGCCTACGTTGTGGTGGTGGATCATCAGATCATGGGTGCTGCGTGCAGCGTGACCGTAATAGAGATATTCATGCGAAGACAAAATAATATAGTAATAATATTAGTAATATAGGGGTCCGCAGTCACATTACAGTCATTTTTATTTTCTAAAAAAAGGACGATGGATTGGAAATGACGTTGTTCACTTTTTATTGATGAGACTCGTGTCTTTTGTATTCAATACCACTCTCCTCCTCTTTCACAGAAACGATACAAAACCTAAAATCCCCTATTCGATTTCATCATCTCTTTATCTTATGAACAAGCCTTTGTGGCTGCTCCCGATTCCTACATCTTTCCGGTAACGTTCTATATCTGCAAACTCAATTAATTTTTTTTTCCTCATGTCGGTTTTGTTTTGGTGTTTGTTGTCGTTGTTGTTCGGAGATTTATTTCACACGTGTGTTATTATTATTATTTTCCTCTTCAGTTTTCGTTTTTTGTCTTGTAAGTCTCGTGTGTTTGGTTGTAGTTTGAAATTTGTGATCGTAGAATTAACTGGTTTTGAACCAAAAAAAAAAGAAATTAACTGGTTATGCGGGAGTAAGGAGTAGAGGGAGAGAGAGGGAGAGAGAGAGAGAACGAGAGAAGAAGAGATGAGAGAGAGGAGAGAGAGAGAGAGAGAGAGCGAGAGAGGAGAGAGAGAGAGAGAGAGAGAGAGAGAGAGAGAGAGAGAGAGAGAGAGAGAGAGAGAGAGAGAGAGAGAGAGAGAGAGAGAGAGAGAGAGAGAGAGAGAGAGATCGAGAGAGCCTCTCTCTCTCTCTGAGATAGAGAGCGATCTCTAGAGAGATCTATCTCTCTCTCTCTTCTCTCTCTCTCTCTCTCTCTCTCTTCTCTCTCTCTCTCTCTCTCTCTCTCTCTCTCTCTCTCTCTCTCTCTCTCTCTCTCTCTCTCTATTTTTGTTTCTGTTTTCTCCTGTTTTTTTTCCTGGGTCATAACTCTTTCTTATAGCAAAGGTAATTTATGAGTCAAGTGCTCAGGTACTCTTAATGAGGTAAAAAGTGATCTACCATACTCTCATGTGATCTGCCATACTCTTATCTGTTTTCATACTCTTAGAGAATGTGGTTAATATCTAAAATACCCCTGACCGATTTAATGAATAAATTAATCGAGTATCCACTCTCTCTCTCCTCTCCTCCTCCTCCTCCCTCCCTCTCCCCCCCTCCCGACAAACTCACAAGATTCACTCGAAGCCCACTCGATACTTTCCTCGTACTCATCTTCTCGTGAATTCGTTTGGAATACGATCTCTTCGCTTGGATACTGGATCATCGAGCTATTAATTCCGTTATACAGGGTATGTATCTCAAATCGTCGTTAAGACCGATGTATAGAATCCACCATAGACGAACTCATTATTCACGGGATTCCGATTAGATAGAAGATTTCGTATTTGTATGAACTAATCGACGATCGGAAAGTTTGAATGGTCTGTTTGTTAGGGAATTCGATAATCAACAACTGTATAATTGAATGTCGGGAATCAAAGCTGATAACAATTTGGTTTTGAATTGAAGACTCGACTCCAAATTTATAGTTTTAATTGAAAAATTCTTATTCATTTGGGTTTCATGAACTAATCGAGGATCGGAAAGGAATGATTGAATGTCGGGAATTATGACGATTCAATCGAAGATTAGACGTTCTGGCTTATCACTAATTGGTTGGTTACTGACACAACTCTGTGACATGGTATAACGAAGTATAACGAAGTATAACTTTAATGGTTTAACTGTGTAACCAAGTATAACGTGAATGGTATAACTGAATAAACAAGTATAACTTTAAGTGGTTAAATGTTTTTATTGCAGACAATGTGTCCATTTTCGACGAACATACACTTTGATTATGATGGACATTATTCTAAGGATGGAGATGATTATGAATGGATTCTAACCGATGCTCGTTTGTATGCTATATCCTTTAAGACATCATCGTTCACTACAAGAAAATAATGTTATTGCAACTATAATTTTTGTCACAATATATAGATTTTTCGTCACAATTTTTTTATTGTGACTAATGTGTGACAAATTCAAAAAAGTCACAATAAAATGGTCACAAATCATGTTTTGTATCAAAATCGTCACACTTATAGTGACGATCTACTACGGTAGCAGATTTGTTACCAATTGTGACGAAATATAAAAGTCACAAAAATGACACATTTTGTTACGGTTAAAATGTAACATATACGTCATGAACAGTGACAAAAAATTAGTGACAGATTCGTTAGAAGTTGTTACCAAATTTATGTCATCTATTAGTCACAAACCCCCGGCCGAAAAAAAGTCACAAATCCGTCACGAATGGTGACCAAAAGGTAGTAATAATATTGTCACAAACTTTTAATTTGTGACGTTTTGTTGATACTACTATAGTTCATGATTATTAATAATCTGAAAACTGTTGCAAATTAGTCATATATCGTGACTACGTAATTATTATTCAAATATCTATAATACATACAATGAAACACATAATAAAGCGTTAAATTACCACCAAGAACTAGCATCCAAATCAAAGAACGAAGTAGGTTTGCAAAGATAACAACAAGAAAAAAGCCTTAACAAAATACATAATAAAAGATACTAAGAACATGTGGTGAACGTACTCCATGGAAACTGGATAGTGTTGGTGGTGGATCCAGACCTAGACATTCAGACTTGTGATTGACTGAACAAGCTTTTCCATATTTTCAAGTCTTTTTTTTTTCAAAACTGTAGATTCTCTTTACAGCTCTGTTTAAGCCTGCTTCCACCTCTTGCAATCTTTTTGTTATTATTTCCACGTCTTCAGAAGCATGTGATTCATTCGATGGAGCTTCAATAGATGGTAAAACCTTACTGTGTAGTGCTCCAAGTCCAAAGACATGTCCTTGTTTAGATGTTCCAGCATCCTAATAAACATAACAAACGTGTGAACAAAAACTAAAGCCATGCAAAATTGTAGTAATAATTAATGAGTAGGATATTTACCACTGTACATCACAAAAAATCCAGTTGCAGTTAGTGAGTAACAAACAAACCACAATGACTTGACACTTAAGAAACACATATCACTACTACTATTTTATAATCGTACGTCAATTATATATTGTTTATCATTAAGGACAAATAAGAGAAATAATCAATTATATAACTAACTGTAAATATTTGGCATTAATATATATCACAAAACATTATTCAAACATTACAGTAGCACAAAAGTTTAGAATGTTACCTTGTTAATATTTCGTTTTTCTCACACTGATCAAGATTCTCAGGTGTCACATTCTGTAGACCAGAAGATTCAAGTTGTCCCAGGCGTTCTTGTACATGCTTTTCATAAGTGTCTGCAACCAATCGAGCTCGCTCATCAACGTAAGTTCCGTCCGGTTTTTGATGTGTTTTCTTCATCACAGCAATAAAAGAGAAGTCTTCGTTGTTTGCTTCCTACAAACAATTAAAAAATACATCAAAAATAAATAATACAAAATTATCAAGAGAAACTAAGAATGGAAATATAAACATTACCAGCACATCCTGAACTTTGGCATATGAACATAAACCAGCTCTATGTTGATGTAGATCTAAACCATTGCGATTAGACAATCGAGAAGCACGTGCAATAGCACTCTGTCTTTTTGGCTTTCGGTGATCTCCCATAAGAGTGTCCACCTATTGTTGGTGGAGCCATCTAGAAAACCAATTTATAAGGATACGATACGTTGGTACAGTTTTAGCAAAGATACGATACTTAGATACAGTTTTAGCAATTCAATTTCAAACCAACTTCTCAAAATCCAACATCACGTAGAAATTACCTTTCTAACTGAAGGCAACGGAGAAAGAAACAAATAAGAGAGAAATCTACAAAGATAATTTCGTTTTTAGATTTGTTAGGGGAAAAAGTTATCAAATGCCTCAGGTACTTGTGTGTTTTTTTTGGGATTATAATTGAGTTCGTGAAATACTTGGCAACATTTAAAGCGCTAGACTGAAAAAGTTATGGCTCCACTTAAAAATTTTAACGCGGTCGATTAAAAAAAATTAGAAACCCACTATCTGATTTTAAGTCGTGTTTTAATTTTAACAAAAATATTTACTTATTTACATTGAGTAATTTTGACAAGGGAAATACCCCTCATTGGGAAGTGATAGTCGGCATGATCTTTTGAATGCACAAAAGATAAAATAAATTTTATGCCAAACTAGATAATTTGCGACTGTTGGTTGAGTCGTAAGACTCCCTCTACTTCTCAACGGAGGGATCTTTTCTCAAGCTAATTACTTCTGGGGTCTCTGCAGAGACACATGTGCACATAAACTTATACGTGTAATCAAAGAAACTTAGATACAATGATTTGTCAAATATATAATATGGCCAAGAAAAGAACAAGAGATGATTATAAAATACAAAAGAGGATATTAAATGATTTCATGTGAATTATTATAACCTTTTTGCAATTTTTTTTATAAACCTCAAATCCTCATGACCGACTTCAAACACACACAAGATTCAGGGTTTATGGTTCAGTGTTTTGATTTAGGGTTTAAGATTTATTTTTGGGTTTAGTGTTTTAAGATTTAGAGTTTTAAGATTTATCCAAAATTTTATATTTACACAAGGGTTTAGAGTTTAATGTTCTGATGACGGTGTTAAAAATATTTTTTAATTCTTTTTTTTTGCAACTAGTATTATTTTTTATTTATTTTAAAATTATGATATAAATTAACAATATTTTGTTTCTTTTTTTATTAGATACTAAATATAAAATAACTAATTCATATTGGTTGGTGAACCTACAAATAATTCAAGAATAACTTTTTATGTTTCATCTGCTACAAGTTCTCTGTGTGTTGTCTGTAACAAAATTTAAAATTTGGTATAATACTTTAACAATTTATCAAAAACAAAAGGTTAAAATACTTTGCAGCAAATCTCAATCACCAATGATATTAAGATTCTTAGCAAAAGAAACACAGATATAATGGTTTGATTAAATTTTATAATTTGATCATATATATATAGAGAATCTAATCTCATGCTTACAAATAGAAGTAACGGTTTAGTTTTTGAAACTGAGAAAAAAACTTTTTGGAGTAAGAATCGATGACTCTCCACTATTTATATTCACGTAAATAAAATTTACATGTTTTGTTAAAAAGAAACTAATTTTAGCAAAAATAGTCAGAAAATTTGATGACGTTCACTTTATAACAAATATATGCGAATTAGTGACTGAGTTATGGTCGCATAATTACTAACAATATGTAAGACGGAACTTTTCGTCACTAGTTTGTCATCATTTATGACATTCTTTTGTTACTTTTTTATTATGTTACAATATTATGACTAAATAATTACTATTTTGTAACATAATAGTTTTGTCAAAATTTGTCAGAAATCGTCATAATATTGTGACAAATTATTTTGACAAAAAAATCGGGTCGCAATATCAACATTTA